>NW_024582702.1:363310-377613 GCF_018398535.1 Haplochromis burtoni | reverse complement strand
GTGTGTGTGTGTGTGTGTGTGTGTGTGTGTGTGTGTGTGAGTTACTATTTTTGCTTTTGGTTTCTTTCTCAAATGAATTCCAAAATAAGAGGTGTGGTGGGTGTGGTTTATGGCTCAACTGCAAGGTGTAGTGGGTTCAGGGGCAAGTGTGAGGGGATCATCTGCAGGTCATGGCTCCCCTATTTGAGTCACATGGTGGGACCTGCAGAGGAAAGGAGCCCAGAGCGGAACATTGTGAGCTAGTGGGCAGTGTCAATGTGTAAATAAAGGACTGTGAAACTTTTAACACATCTCATTCAGCCAATTAACTCTAACATGTGTTAAAGAGAAAATATATCAACATACTCTGTTTGTAGTTCTTGTGCTTTAATTGCTTGTAGCGAGACAGTGCTTTTCTATACTACCTGAGCACTCACAGTACAACTTACTGTGTTTTTCTCTGCACAGATTCCTCTGGATTCCTTCCTTGGGTGTGCAGAGATGTTGCCCTGAGTTTGAGAGTGTTGTTTGGATTCCAGATGTGTGGATTCCCTTCCTATCTGGACCTCTGGATCACTATTTCTCTTTGCACCGTGTGTTTTTCCTGTTGAACTTTTAGTTAGGAGCCCTGTCTTTGAGTTTTGCTTTCCTCAGTGGCCTTGGCATATATATTTTAGACATATATATATATATTAGACAACAAGGCGAGACTCGTTTGAATGCCTGTGCAACCGTTATTTTTCCTCTAAAGAACGAAACCAGTCTGCATTGTTGTTTAATTTAGCAAGAAAACTTAAAAAGAAACTTCAAAAACCATCCCAATACCCTTGATTCACTCCGCCACACTAATTCACTAATGACTCTCTGGTCTTTACCATGTGCATGAGAAACATGCCTCACCCTCTCCCAAGGTGATTTGAAAAATAGGTCGCAAAAATGGTGTCTGGTTGACTTTTTTTTTTTTTTCAACTGGTTTATTTTTCAACTGGTGCCTTAGTGTATTTGAATGAAGAATTGAATGTAGAATTACAACTTCTATACTATTAGCACAGCTCTAAAATGAATCCAAACAGTTATTGTTTCATACAGCTTTCAGACACCTTTATGATCTCAGTGGGACCCTGTTGTTTGCCTCCTATACAGTGCCTCACATCAGCACTCAAAGTACACAATACATTTAGAGCTTGGTATGTACACCTCCCAACACTGTGCATCACTTAGCATGAGCAGATATGAGCATTAAGGTGAATCTTGGGTGACAGCAAGAGAAAAAGAGCATTTCAAGGCGAGGGTTAGAGAATTAGGCTGATCAAAAGTATCACTGAACAGGAATACTGGGCTTCTGTGGGAAGTTTTTGCACAGTCTACCAGGTTCTGATAACTACAACTTCATAAACAATTTTAAATGTGTAAGTCAAAGCTGAGGCTGCAGAGGCACTGGTGGGAGGCCACACTAAAAGGCTGAAACGGTTACATTGTGGTTGGCACATTCATTGAGCGGTGTAACCCAATGCCCCTTTTCTCTGCAGAGATACGGGAACAGGAACAGGAAGACCAGCTTGTGGTTTACGAATCGAAAATCAGCAATGGCAATGTTTTTGACTCCACTGGTGGCTGTGCTAGTTCTGCAAAACAGAATGCATGAGTGATTTAAGAAATAACTAAATGAGTGTAAAACTGGGTGGCATTGGTGGCAGATGTCTGTGGTAACTCTAAAACCAGCTGAGTGCGAGCATAAACACACCACACTGAGAGTCGGGTGAATGTTAATACAATAAATCATCAGCTCTGCCCTCATGTGTTCATCTGAAATTACTTCATGATAAATGATAGTGTTTGTTTCTGCTGATGGCTGATCAATTAATCATGCAGATTAACAGCCACACCCCTCGCCCACACACTCTGTGTGTGAGGCAAGAAATGAGTCACAGGATTTGGCATAGGCAGGGTTTCCTTTATGTTCTTTAGATTGAGCAGGAAAAAGCTTCACCAGCACAGACTGCTTGGTATGGTACCCAGGTAAGCAGCACAAACTTGTTTTGATTTGTTTTCAGCTGCTAGGCTGTCTTTGCTTATTATAATCATGAAATATGGATGTTTGTGTGTTCAGATGCATGAAAAATGGGGAAAAGGGTTTCCTTTTTCTCTCTCTTGAAACTGTTCTGTTCTTAGACGCATGTTTGTGGTGTTCCCAGCTGTCACTGTGCCACTTTCATTTCAGTAGACTGCTGTTTAACAAATATATGAAAGTGATCAGAAAAGGAATGAAATATAGTCAGAAATAATTACCTTGACGTTTTAATTATTCGATGAATATTTGATTATTATTAAAAGAAATGCTGGCATTTAAAAAAATGAAACCTAAATCATTTCTGTAGCAGCTACACTGTGTGTAATGAACATACTGCAGGAGCAGAACGATGACAGGGGTTGTGTACACACAGGTGCAGTGTTCGATACTGTCGACCATAATATCCTATTAGAGCGATTAGAACATGCTGTAGGTATTACAGGTACTGTGCTGCAGTGGTTTGTATCATATCTATCTAATAGACTCCAGTTTGTGCATGTAAATGGAGAGTCCTCTTCACACACTGAGGTTAATTATGGAGTTCCACAGGGTTCAGTGCTAGGACCAATTCTGTTTACATTATACATGCTTCCCTCCCTATGGAAAAGAAATAGTAAAAACATATATGATTTACTCATGAAAGTGGCCACTTTCTCATTACTTTCATATATTTTTTTAGTAAGTATCAAAACATACAAGTTTCATTATATAATTTTTCAAGGGATCTTATATGTGTTTTCACTCTTGTATGCTTTTCATACAAGTTTCATACAAGACAGATAAAAACTTTATAAGATTTATATATATCTTTTCCATATGGGCTTAGGCAGCATCATTAGAAGACATAGCATACATTTACACTGCTATGCAGATGACACCCAGCTCTGCGCCCTGAAAAGCTTAGAAATATGGTATCTAAGCAGATTCTTCCTCTGGATGGCATTACCTTGGCCTCCAGTAACACTGTGAGGAACCTTGGAGTCATTTTTGACCAGGACATGTCCTTCAACGCACATATTAAACAAATATGTAAGACTGCTTTCTTCCATTTGTGCAACATCTCTAAAGTTAGAAATATCCTGTCTCAGAGTGACGCTGAAAAACTAGTTCATGCATTTATTACTTCCAGGCTGGACGACTGTAATTCATTATTATCAGGAAGTCCTAAAAACTCCCTGAAAAGCCTTCAGCTGATCCAAAATGCTGCAGCAAGAGTCCTGACAGGGACTAGAAAGAGAGAGCAGATTTCTCCTGTTTTGGCTTCCTGTTAAATCCAGAATTCAAAATCCTGCTCCTCACATACAAGGTCTTAAATAATCAGGCCCCATCTTATCTTAATGACCTTGTAGTACCATATCACCCTATTAGAGCACTTCGCTCTCGCTCTGCAGGCCTACTTGTTGTTCCTAGAGTATTTAAAAGTAGAATGGGAGGCAGAGCCTTCAGTTTTCAGGCCCCTCTTCTGTGGAACCAGCTTCCAGTTTGGATTCAGGAGACAGACACTATCTCTACTTTCAAGATTAGGCTTCAAACTTTCCTTTTTGCTAAAGCATATAGTTAGGGCTGGACCAGGTGACCCTGAATCCTCCCTTAGTTATGCTGCAATAGACGTAGGCTGCTGCATTGAATCATATCTGTTATTAACCTCTGTCTCTCTTCCACAGCATGTCTTTATCCTGTCTTCCTTCTCTCACCCCAACCAATCACAGCAGATGGCCCCGCCCCTCCCTGAGCCTGGTTCTGCTGGAGGTTTCTTCCTGTTAAAAGGGAGTTTTTCCTTCCCACTGTCGCCAAAGTGCTTGCTCATAGGGGGTCATATGATTGTTGGGTTTTTCTCTGTATCTATGAAGCGCCTTGAGGCGACTTTTTTTTTATAATTGAAGTCTTTATTTGTTTTTAACATTTCACAACACGAAACAAACAAAACAACCAACAAACAACAACAGAAAAAAACAAAAAAAATAAAAAAAATAAAAAAAAAAAAAAAAAAAAGGACAGTTAACTCAAATCTTTAAGTCATTCCCTTACTGAGTGCCTACACAAACAAACAGTGCAGCAAGCGTACAACATGACTAAAGATAATTGCCCTGACCAAATAAGTTCCAACCATCTCAGCCAAAAACACGTCCCCACGATTTGTCAAAACCCTCCCTATCATCATTAATCCTAGCCAAGAGTTTTTCATACGACACCATTTTCAGCATAGTTTCTTTCCACCTATTATATTCTGGAGGAGACGGTTCCTTCCATACACTGAGAATAACTCGAGCCGCTGCGATCACCCCCACCTTTATAACCACAAAGTCATATTTTGAAACCCCAGGTAATACTGACTGATCCCCTAATAAGCACAGTCTTGGTGACAGGGGTATCATCAAACCAATCCACCTTCCTATTTTGTCCAATACTTTTTGCCAAAAGGGATAAACTTTCCCACATTCCCAAATAGCATGCATAAATGTCCCTGGATCTGAACTACATTTCCAGCATACATTACTGGGACTAATTCCCATTCTATAAAGTTTGGATGGAGTGAAGTACCATCTGTGTGTTAATTTATACTGAGTAAATTTACCCCTGGCCTCTCTTATATATTTATCAGAGAATGACAAAATTCTGCGCCAGTCTTCTTTAGAAATTGCACAACCCAGATCCCTCTGCCATATAACCCTCAAGTTTTCACATATCTCTTTTTTTGGATTGTTAAACAGTTTGTAGAAAGCCGCCGCCCTATGTGCTGTACTGGACAATTCTAAAAACTCCACCACCATATTCGAGCTTTGAGCAAATTTTCCTTTGGTAACACAATCCCTTATTTGTAAATATTTCCAAAAATTATTTTCTCTTATCAAACCGTATTTTCGGGTTATTTCAGCAAATGACATAAACACTCCCCCTGAGTAAAGATCACTTATCCTGCGTATGCCTTTGACAAGCGCCTTGAGGCGACTTTTGTTGTGATTTGGTGCTATATAAATAAAATTGAATTGAACAGGTGTCATGTACGAACAGCAATTTTCCATATTAGATCTAAAATAAAATAAAATGAAACTGTTGCTACATGCCTGCCACAGTTTCTGTCTTGGTTGATTACATCTTGCCCATGTGCAGTTCCTGCACTGATGAGAGTGTGTGAAAGTAATATTTCTGATCTACCCTTCCTTCCCTTTTAGTGTTCCATACCATTGATCGGTGGCCTTTTGACCTGGAATACACCCAGCAGCCATGACAACATCTGGTCCCAGGGCCTGCTTTATTCTCACCCTGCATGTCGTCATTTTTCTCTCACTGCTGTTCTACAACAGCTTCTTGACCCACCGCGAGCTGCAGAGTTACCCCAACGGTGCTCATGGAGACATCAGGATTCTGGTGTGGCACTGGCCTTTTGGCCGCTCCTACAGTCTGGACGGGAACAAATGCCTCAAGATGTATAACATCAGCCGTTGTTTACTCACTAATGACAGAGCTGACTTCTCTGCTGCCGACGTGGTTGTGTTCCACCACTATGAGCTGAGCAGAGGTCTTTCATCTGTGCCCCTACACCTGGATCGACCTGCGTCTCAGCACTGGGTGTGGATGTCCTTGGAACCTCCTGTCAATAATGTGAAACTCACACATTTCAACGGCCTCTTTAACTGGACGATGAGCTACAGGCGTGATGCAGACATATCCATTCCTTATGGGCAAACAATGCTGGGAGGTGATAATCTAAGTTTTCCAGCTGCTCCAAATCGCTCCTGCTTTGCCAGCTGGGTGGTCAGCAAATACAAGCCTCAACAGACTCGGGCTGCTTTTTATCAAAGACTAAAGAAGCATATCCCCATAGAGGTGTATGGCAGGTGGAACAAGAAACCCTTGCCAGACAAGAAGCTTTTGCCCACCATTTCAAACTGTCTGTTCTACCTTTCTTTTGAGAACTCTGAGAAAAAAGACTACATCAGTGAGAAACTCTGGAGGAACGCTTTTCAAGCAGGGGCTGTACCAGTGGTTCTCGGCCCCAACAAGGCCACCTACGAAGCCATGACCCCCCCACATTCCTTTATCCATGTAGCTGATTTCAATAGCCCAGCTGATCTGGCAACATATCTGAAGATTTTGTCTGCAGACAGGCAGGCCTATGAGAAATACTTGGAGTGGCACAACACCTACCGAATTAAAACCTACAGTGACTGGAGAGAAAGGCTGTGTCAGATCTGTGTCAGGTATCCCAGTTTACCAGCCAGGAAAGTCTACCACGACCTGGACAGCTGGGTGAACAGCTAGTGTCTGATTTATTCACCAAAGGTTTCAGACTGCGGATTCTGCTGAGTTTCCACATGCAAATGTAAAATGCAGAACACTTGAAGTACAGTGGAAGAGAATTTGCTGCACAGTCAGTTAATTTTGGTAAACGGTGAGAAACTGCAAGTTGAAGCAGGTGGGTAGGTTGCTAATAATCACGTTACACATGTGCGAACTACAGGTAAACATGTGCCACTGAACAAGAAGCACGGTTTTTGTTAGTACTGACTGCTAGTGTGCAGTATCGTCTCAAAGGACATGAGCGATGGCAGATACACACTACAGATACATTTCATTACATGGTACCAGACTGAAATAATAATTCAGGGCTCCATGCTGGGCCAGTGTTTTATTTAGGGCTATTCTTTGTGAGCAGTAGCAGATATTCTCCTGCCACTGCTGGACATTTCTCTGCTGTTTATCAGAATATTGGTGCCCCTTCCTTGGAAGGCGCATTAACATTTGCTTACTTTGTTCAATGCCACTTGTTCAAATGTTCTTGATGTTCCTTAGTGCACTAGACCTAAAACTGATCGCTGGTTACACGATGTCACTCGGGCCTCAGAAGGACGTGCAGGAAAGCGGAAAGAAAATGGAAAAAGGATCAACTCCAGATTTCCTTTCATATGTTAGGAGGAGCCCTGTTTCTTTATCAGGATGCTGTTCGAAAAGCAAAACTAAGTATTTATCAGATATCATCTCTAACTACAGCTACACGCCCTGTGTCTTATTCAACATCATTAATTCTGTTGTCAACTCTCCACTCACCACACATTCACCCATTTCCCCAAAAACAATCAGTTCTGTCTCTAAACTCCCCTTCCTGTCCAAAATCCTGGAAAAAGCTCCAGGCATTTCTGAAAATTAATGACATCTCAGAAACATTCAGCCTGGTTTTAAAGCGCTACATAGCACTGAGCTTGTGCTTTTAAACGTTTTTAATGATCTTTTATTAATTGCTGACTCTGGTAACTCTGCTATTTTAGTGCTTTTAGATCTAAGTGCGGCATTTGATACAGTGGATCATGGGATTCTCTTATCATGACTGGAGAGCTGTGTGGGTATTAAAGGAACTGCATGGTTCAGATCTTATTTAACTGATAGAAGTTTTTCTGTCAGGTTTGGTGGCTCTTCATCCACATGATGAAGGCTCTAAAAGTTTTGCTAGACGGCCTTGCCCATATGGAAAAGAAATAGTAAAAACTTACATGATGTACTCATGAAAGTGGCCACTTTCTCATTACTTTCATATATTGTTCCAGTAAGTATCCAAAACATACAAGTTTCATTATATAATTTTTCAAGGGATCTTATATCTGTTTTCACTCTTGTATGCTTTTCATACAAGTTTCACACAAGACAGATACAAACTTTATAAGGTTTATAAATATCTTTTCCATATGGGTGATGACATTAAATCATGGTTTGCATTAAATCTTTTGAATGATCAAAAAACTGAGATTGAACTATTTGGACCTTCTGAGCCTCACTCTTCTCTTAAGGTTGACCTTGGTGCTCTGGAAAGTCCAGAGGTCCCTTTGCAAAGAATCTTCGAGTGCTCTTTGATGACAGTTTTTCATTTGAGAAAAAATAAATTCTGAACATTTTGTCATTTGCTGACTTTGAGAAAGTGATCCATGCATTTACTTCATCCAGGCTTGATGCCTGTAATATTTTGGTATCAGCCAGGCTCTGCGCTCGTCTTCAGCTGCTTCAGAACGCTGCAGCCCGACTCTTGACAGGCGCTCGTAAACACAACCACATTTCCCCGGTCTTGCCTCGTTGACACTGGCTTCCAGTACGTTGTAGAATTGATTTTAACATTTTATTGCTTGTTTTTAAATCTCTAAATGGAAGCTCCATCATACCTCTCTGATCTGGTAACTAAAAATACTCCAAACAGAACTCTCAGGCAGCTGATAAGTTGCTTCTAGCTGTCCCTGGCAGCAGGCTAAAACACAGAGGAGATCGGGCCGATCGCTGCGCCCAAACTTTGGATCATCTTCATATGAGGATCTCTCCCACACTTTCTGAAAACACATTTTTACTGAGTGTTGTTTTGTTCTTTGTGTGTTTGATCTACTTTTCGCTTTTTTACTATGTACAGCACTTTGGCCAACCTGTGTTGTTTTCAAATGTCTTATAAATAAATTGATTGATTGATTGTGTGGTTTAAAAGAATTCACCTTAATGGTATTATTGGATGTCTGCTATGTAATAATAAAATGAGAGTGCCATCAGTTAAATATGCATTTTTCGTCTTTTTGGCATTTGATGACAATTTTAATGGCAAATGGAGCAGGAGCGTGTCGCTGTTTGTACAAAAGATGCACGGGCAGAACAACCGGACATTTTTAACATATGTTGTTATTAACGTGATAATTTCCAGTTTGAAAGACTGAAAATGATGTGTCTGTCTGATAGACGAGTCTGTCTTAACACAGAGTTTTCAAGGTGTGTGAAGGCCACCATCCAATCAGCCAGAGTATATGTGTACATATGTGGAAATATCAGAATGAAACAGAACATAGACACAAATAGGCTGTGTCTATTTTTTGTGTTTTTAGCTGACTTGCTCTCTGTACTTCAACATTTAGCTGCATCTGTTTTTTAAACTCTCATTTCACCACCGTTCCACTGACACAGACACGATTTGCTGAGAGACGAAGGATGACACAGACTAATTTGGTGCTGGTTGGAGCTTCAGTTTAAAGTCTCATTGAATGTTTCTAAAGCATGCTATGATATGCAGGGTTTTCACACGTTTTGGTGCATTTGCTCTGTGAACGAGGTCCATTGTCTCGCTGCAGTGTGAACCGTTTTTCACAAGATGCAAAGCAGAATGTGAAGCATTTCTCTGAAGCATAAAGTGCCACTTCCTCCTGATGAGGGTGGAGTTGATTCAGTGTCAGTGTCCAAATCTCTACATCATCAAAAACTTGGTGCTCGGCTCTTTCTTTGTGAAATGCCGGTTTGTCACAAGTCAAGTCAGCCAGTGATTGTTAGTTATTGGATGAATAAAGAGAATAACAAACAATGAAAATGTGGTGTGTGTTATTTCAGCGATAGATGTGATGGGTGCGTCGATGACTGAGATAAAAGCTTGTGGTTTCACACTCAGATCCACCCCTCACTAATTCAAACTCTCTGTGTGGAGGTTGGGACAAAAACCTCAGAGTCGAGACTTCATTATACCACAACATCACTGTGGGCATGTTTCACCCCCTGTGGTTTCATCTTCTATGAGTGTCTGAGTTTCTGTTTTTAATGTGATGATCTTTTAAAATGACTACAACTAATACAAATGGCCCATCAACATCATGGGTGAGGTATATACAAATAAACAATACACTTCAAATAAAATTGCCAAGAGCAGCTGGTAAGAGTCTTATAGTATAATATATATGTCAGTGCCCCAGTGTTTTGAGTTTTACATTATTATTGGACTTTGATTTTGTCATCATTTACCATTTCTAGTCTTTTGTTACAATGTTACAGTTCTTAGTCTTCTGGTTCTGTCTCTGTGGTCCATGGTTGTGGTCGATCCTGTCAGCTGTATCCCCCTGTGAAGTCAGCGCCTCTGTGTTATGTTTCCTGTTTTACTTTGAAAGTCTATGTCTTATGTCAGTGCTTCTGGTTTTGCTTCCCTTGTGCTGTTCAGTTTGTTTCCATTTAGTTTGAATGCTTGTATTTATAAATTGGTTTATCTTCACATAAAACCACCCTCTACAATGGATATACTTATGAATTGGAGTATTATATGGAATTCCACATTGTAACATGGATAGACAGACAGATTTCAAAACAACCAGCTGGAATGTTAAAGGGTTGAATAACGGGATTAAGAGGAAGAAAATATTAACATATCTAAAGTTACCAAGAGTTGATATAGCCTTTTTTTAAGAAACGCACATGTGTAAGTCAGAAGCCTTAAAACTTAAATGTTCCTGGGCAGGTAAAGTCTTTTCCAGTCCTGGAGCTGGTAAAAGTAGGGCAGTGTCGGTTCTGATTCATAAAGCAGTTAGCTTTACTGAAACAAAAGTAATACCAGATAAGGAAGGTAGATTTATATTGGCTTATGGACAACTACTGGACACACCAATCATTTTATGTAATATCTATGCACCTAATGCGGACATACCCGCCTTTTTTCATAACCTGTCACAGTATCTTTTGGAATTAGAAGGTGCACAAATAGTGGTAGGAGGAGATTTTAATCAAATACTGGATCAAGACCTAGATAGATCACTTCCTAGGAGAGGCACAGAGAGTAAATCTGTAGTTGCCACAAGGCAGATGACCTCAGATTTAGGTCTGAATGATATTTGGCAGACAATGCATCCAGAAGGCAGGGAATACTCCTTTTACTCTCCACCTCATAATGTTTATACTAGAATCGACTACTTTCTTATTTCTGAAGCCTTAGTGAATAACTCTATAGATTCAAGTATTGGTAATATATTCTCGGACCATGCGCCAAGTTTTCTATGTCTTGGAAATATTTTACAGATTCCTCCAAGCTGCAGATGACGTTTAAATGTGTCCTTAATTAAAGACTCTGGGTTTATTAAATTGATAAGAGATCACATAATTCTACAAACAGACAAATAATCGAGAGGACACTACATTGGCTACTTGGTGGGATGCTATGAAGGCATACTGAAGGGGGAGGATAATTTCTTGCGCTCCCTTTAAAAAGAAGGCAGCTAACAAGAATGTCATTACGTTAGAAGCCAAATTAAAGGCAATTGAGGCAGTACATTTCCATACAAAAGACAGAGTTACGTTGAATAAAATTGTTAAAGTTAAATATAAGTTGAATGTACTGTACAACAGAAAGGCAGAATACGCTTTATTTTGCATTAATCAAGCATATTGGGAAATGGGAGAAAAGCCGAGTCGTTTATTAGCATACCGTCTTAAACAGAAAGACAGTATGAACTATATCGCAGGCATACGGCAACCAGATGGGGTTATTTCAACTTCTATTAGACATATAAATGATGGATTCAGGGCCTTTTACAATAATCTTTATTCTACTCAAGGGAGTTTAGATGAACAGAAATTTGAAGCATTCGTTACTGGTTTAAACCTGCCACAGCTTTCTACTACTGACCAGCAGATTATAGATGCTCCAATTACAGTGGAGGAGATTACCCGTGCAATTAACAGTATGCCACTTAATAAAGCTCCAGGATTAGACGGGTTACCATTGGATTTCTATGGAGCATTTGAAGATATGTTAAGTCCCCAGGTACCGGAACAGCTTCTTCCCCACAGCTGTCAGACTCCTGAACTCTGCCTCCTGACATCTGACCCACACTAAACTCATGGACTGGACATACACACACCCACAACCACCTACACACACACACAATGGACAACTGTACCCTCAAACACACAATAATAACATGGACTGAACCACCACTCACAACCACTAGCACTTTATATAGCCTCTGTAGAAACTATCCACATATCTCACTTATCTTAACTGCACTACTGTATAGCTCAGTGTAAATAATCATTCTGTACATACGATAATTTTTAATCCTACAACTGTTTATAACTTGCACAGTTCACATTTCTGTATAGCTGTATGTCTCCGATTTCTGTATAGTTTTTTTATTTCAAATTTATATCCTGTTCATAGCCTGTACATACTTATAGTTATAGAATATTCACAACATACTTCATACCGTGTACATTATAACATACCATAATAGACCCATTTCTGTAATATAAGATAAGATAAGATAGAACTTTATTAATCCCTCGGGTGGGTTCCTCTGGGAAATTCGATTTCCAAAAAAGCACAGCAACGACCGAAGTTACAGAGTTACAGAATATTATAATATACAACACACACACACACACCACACACACACACACACACACAACACACACACACACACACACACACACACACACACACACACACACACACACACATATATAAATACAGAGACAATATATAAATAAAATATACGAAGGGGATAAATAGAATAAATAGGAATAAAAATAAAAATACAAGTGAATTGCACATTTCAAGTATTGAGGTCTATTGCACGTTGACTATTTACAAAAGTATTGCACAGTGAGGTGAAGAGGCACTACAGCTTAGTTGTTCCCCCCTCCTTTGTCCTCCTGTTTCCCCTCCCTCTCCCCTCCAGAGAGGAGTTAAACAGTCTGATGGCGTGTGGGACAAAGGAGTTTTTAAGTCTGTTAGTTCTTGTCTTGGGGAGAAGCAACCTGTCACTGAACAGACTCTTCTGGTTGTTTAATGGCCGTGTGCAGAGGATGCCTGGCATTGTCCATAATGTCCATCAGTTTCTTTAGATGTCCTTTTCTCTGCCACTGTCACCAGAGTGTCCAGCTTCATGCCGACCACAGAGCTAGCCCTCCTGATCAGTTTCTCCAGCCTGGATGAGTCCTTCTTTGCTGTGCTGCTCCCCCAGCACACCACAGCATAGAAAAGTACTCCAGCAACCACGACTGGTAAAACATCCTCAGGAGCTTCCTGCAGATGTTAAAAGACCTCAGCCTCCTGAGGAAGTACAGTCGGCTTTGGGCTTTTTTATACAGGTGCTCTGTGTTGCATGACCAGTCCAGTTTATTGTCCACCCACAGCCCGAGGTACTTGTACTTGTTGACCACCTCCACCCTCCCCTCCTAACCGCATGCCTTCTCTGGACCTCCCGAAGTCCACAACCAGTTCCTTAGTCTTTGAGGTGTTGAGTTGCAGGTGGTTTGTGTGACTCCATGCGACAAAGTTCCTCACCAGACTTCTGTACTCCTCTTCCTGATCATCCCAGATACACCCCATGATGGCCATGTCATCTGCAAACTTCTGAATGTGGCATAATTCAGAGTTGTAGCAGAATATACTCACATATCTATATTATTGCTAATATATATTGTAATATATCTATATCACTAAAGCACTTCTGGATGGATGCAAACTGCATTTCGTTGCCCTGTACCTGTGCATGTGCAATGACAATAAAGTTGAATTCTATTCTATTCTATTCTATTCTATTCTAATTCTGTTGCTCGATGTTTATAATGAGGCGTTTAAAGTAGGCTCATTACCTCAGTCAATGCACTCTGGACTTATAACATTTATTCTTAAAACTGGGAAAGACCCTTTAGACCCAGGTGGTTACCGCCTCATATCTTTGCTGAATTCTGACGATTAAAAGCAGTAATGGCGAAAATAATTCATGCAGACCAATCTGGTTTTGTTCCAAACTGCTATGGTTCAGATAATATTAGGCAGTTGGTTAATTTGCAAAATGATGTATATGATTCAGTATATCCAACAGTGGCCCTGTCGCTGGATGCTGCTAAAGCTTTTGATTGTGTTGAGTGGGATTATCTGTGTAAGACCTTAGAAAAGTTCGGTTTTGGTGACAATTTTATCAGGTGGATAAAGATATTATATGATTCGCCTTCAGCGCGAGTATTGACGAATGGGCTCATATCAGACCTATTCCTTTTACAGAGATCCACAAGACGGGGCTGTCCCCTTAGCCCCGGCCTTTTTGTCTTTTATAGAGCCTCTGGCACAAAAACTGAGTAATAATGTAAAGATATTTGGAATTTTGATGGGTAATCATCAATATAAGCTTCTATTATATGCAGATGATATGTTGTTACTTATGACCCAGCCTGGGAAAGCTTTACGCTGCTTTCAGGGTATCGCCTCAACTGGGATAACTCAGAGGCAATGCCTATGTCAGGACACTGCCCCCATACTTTATTTAAACAGTGGGAGTTTCGGTGGTCCGTGAATGGTTGGAGGTATTTGGGATACAAATTCCCTCGGATTACACTAAGATGGTTCGAGCAAATATGGAGCCAATGTTTGAAAGAATAAAAATGGAATTTGGTAGATGGTCCAGAGTAGGGCTGCTCAATTAATCGAATTTTAATCACGATTACGATCTGGGCTTTCAACGATCATTAAAAATGA
>NW_024582702.1:337046-352231 GCF_018398535.1 Haplochromis burtoni | reverse complement strand
CAGGAGAGAGAGTCGCTCCATATATCGTTTGTTAAGCTTAACGCAGGAACGCTTTACAAACATTCAGAGATGAACTTACACACTTGCTTTACTTCTCTGGGGTAACGTTCTGGGAGATGAAATGCAGGTTTGGTAGCGAGGCTCCAGGACAGGTCTTGCACGCCACAGCCGCTCTATCACGTGACCACACTGCTCCGAGGTTATGAGGCGAGTTACGCCATGCCGCAAGTTTTGTGAGGTGCTTTCGTGATATTTAATGGATCGGATTACATTTTTTATTTCTCTCCGATATACGATCCAGTAATTTAGGTCAGTATCGGACCGAGAACAATATTCGGATCGGTCCATCTCTAGTAACAATTAAGTTTAACATCCAGGCATCCACAAAAACCGAATTTAATAAATTTAACAGAGTTAGACGTTAGCAGAGATGAGGTGACCTTGAGGGTATAAAGCCACCTATAAATAAAATGTTGTTATTACTATTATTATTATTATTATTAGCATTGGGCAGCACGGTGGTTAGCACTGTTGCCGCACAGCAAGAAGGTCCTGAGTTTGATTCCACCATCAGGCCGGGGTCTTTCTTTTGGAGTTTGCATGTTCTCCCCGTGTACTCCGGCTTCCTCCCACAGTCCAAAGACATGCAGTTTGTGGGGATATGTTAACTGATTAATCTAAATTGCCCATAGGTGTGAATCTGTGAGTGAATGTGAGTGTGAATGGTTGTCTGTGTCTCTAAGACCACACATCACGTAATAGCAATAGATAAATCTTTGAAAAGATAAAGTCTGACCTGAGTCCTGGAAAAAAAACTCCGACCCAGATGAAGGCCGCAGCAGGAGTAGTGGTCAGAAGAAAGCAAAAAAAGGAAAAAGGTATACAGAGGACAAACTGAGCCACAAACAAGCTAAACGTGGTGCTCGGGCAAATTATCAATATGGCTTTTGTGACAATAAGTCACTGAAATCTTCGTGCCTTGTCCTTTATAGTTAATGCATTTCTGTATCATAGGGCCAGTGTAAAGAAACAGACATAACTGCAGAAATCGTCACATTTGAATTTTATTTATAAAGATTAAAAATTAATGATTTACAAGATTGTTGTTTTTCTTCTGGTCGCTTCACGTTTAGTTTAAAAGGCATCAAATACGACATCAGGTGTATTGAACTGTGCTGTATGACTTAAAACATCTGATGATACGGATTTATTTTACAAAACAGGAGCTACATGCAGTAAACTGTATGCATGAAGGATACATGAGGATACTTCATTCTTCTCTGTTCAACTCATGATCTCGTCTATCCAGTAAATGGCATCAAATTTGTTTTACTTGACAGACCTTCTCAGAATAGAAACTATATATTCATTTTTAGTGTAACTCATTTTTTCTTTGGTGTATTATAATCAAATGTTTCATGAAATGTAAATACAAGCTAAGTAAATGTAAAATTAATTTTAGGATCCTTTTACATCCATTTTATAATTTAACTGATTAAAATAAGAAACATGTGAGAAAAAGTGCCACGTGTTAGTGTTGTTAAAGTGTGACCTTTATTATCTATTACTGCATGTCAGTCAAATGTGCTGAAAAGAAACACCATGCAGTATAGTTGTACTTAGTTAATATATGTGGTGCATATTTATATAGCGCACATATGTGAAAGCTGGAACGATGTGGAACTGTGCTCAGTAATAACTTCAAACAGCTCTACAAACACACAAACTGCTCCCATTCAGATTGTCAGAGAATGTCTGTAAGATAAATACACTGTAGCTGTGGGACTGACAGGGTGCATGTATGTGTACCATGGAGCCTGGAGCTCAGTGGTCTCTGAAGCCTTTTTCCACTTGTACTTGAAGCTGTCTGCAGGCACAATGTCAATCATGACCACATAATTGGTAAAAAACTGGAGCCTGGTGCACTTATGCTGCAGCACAGAGATGATTGCAACAATCTGAAATGCAATATTCTGAAACCCTGAGACCGGGTGTTGATGCAACGTCAGCATGTCAACAGCATTCTTGGACAGTAGGAAGCATAATGAACTCCATCACATATGGCAATACCCAGAACACACCCACGTCCCAATATTTAGGATTTCGGAGTGTGATCGTAGGCTTGAAGCAACGACCTGAGTGTGCATGGCCTAACGAGCCAGAGCTGTTTTGGCAGCTTAATGTATTAGAAAAATGTTTTTAAGAATAATAATAATGAGAATAGTAATAATAATAATGCCACCACCTTACCATGGTGGAGGGGCTTGTGTGACCCTATGAGTCCAGGCTTTACCCTCTGGTAGGGTCTCTTAAGGCAAATTGGTTCTGGGTGAAGGGGGCAGACCAAAAACAATTCAGTTAACACTTACAAAAGAGGAATAAGCAAGAGCTACTGTATCCTGCCCAGGATAGGTTTACCAGGGCCCCAACTTGAAGCCAGGCCTGGGGAAGGAGCTCAACGGAGAGGACCTGGTGGCTGAGGCTTTCCCCATGGGGCCTGCTCTGCGATAGGCCGACCCCCTTCAGGAGACACCATAGGGTTTGGGTGCAATGTGTGTTGGGTGGCGGCCAACGGCAGAGGCCCTGGCAATCCAATCTATTGGGCTACTGGGACATGGAAGAAGCTTGAGCTGGTGTGTGAGGTTGAGAGATACTGGCTAATATAGTCAGGCTCGCCTCAACACACAGCTCTCACTCTTGAAGCAGTGTCATGGAGAGGACTCTGTAAAGTCTCGATTTACCCTCGGTGGGAGAAACTTTCAGTCACATTGGACACACTGTTTTTTAGTCTGAAATTGCATACTTCATGGCAACATATCAAAAGTTCTCATGATGCTAGGGTCATGTCCCTATGTGTTGGGTTGTTACAGCTGTGGACCATATGGTCAGCTGCACGCTGGGAATACTTTCAGACGTGGCGCTGTGGAGCCTTTTTATATTCTCCAAATCCTCAAAAGACCTGATGCATGTGTAGACTTTCACGAGTTTTACAGTATGTTTAGGCCCTTAGGAAGACCATGCATTTGCCTGAATATCAGTAATCAGAGCAGATACAGTAAGGCTTTCACAGAGTGCTCAGGTCTTAATCATAACCATCATATTTCAACTTTTATACAATGTTTTATTAACAAAGACAAAAAGATAATATATAGTTGTCACAGTGCTGATGTCGATGCAGTGCATGTTTACTGCATATGTACAGGTTTGTGAAACAGCAGGGTTCAGTTTCATACCAGAGAAACATTCCTCCTTGAATTAAGATTGGACAGAAATATTTGCTAACCTATGAAATATTGGATTAAGATGATGCAAAAAAACCAACAAAGAAAGAAAAACAAACACTTTACAACTACTCAGACAGCGATTATATAAATATTTATTTCTTTCAGCTCTGGTATATCCACAAGCATGCTAAACATGAAGTAATGAAGTTGTCCTAAATGTACAGAATCATAACACTTAGCCTTCAAACAGTCTCACATGTAGCTCATGTAGAGAATGACTTGTTGTACACAGAAAGAAGGAGCAAATAAAGACAACCAGCTGGGCTTTTGCTCAGCACTGGTGAAGCAGAGCTGCAGAACGTCTTTACAAAGACAAACAACATGAGAATTACATCTCTTCTTGTAATTCCTCATCCAACGACTCATTTTGCTGCACAAGCTTAAGAGGTTTGGATTCAACAGTCTGTTTAACATAGTAAAGGGCTTCCGTGTTAATATTCCCTGGTACATATGTGAGTTTGGACGTGGACACTCGTACATGAGCAGCTCCAGTGCAGATTAATGTGTTCCTCCAGTATGGAAGTGCTGACAGGCTGAGGAGGACGGCAGCAGGATGAAGAAAGAGCCGCAGACAGCGGCTTTCCTGAGAGACGCGGTTACATCCAGGTTTCCTGGACTGTTTCACTGTTTGCAGCTGGACACTCATTCTACATGTATGAAGAATATCTATGAGCTATGTGGGGCGATATGAGCATATATAGAAAGGCAGTTGTGCATATTAAGTCCTAACCAGGTCAGACAAACAGCTCTAGTGCAGGAAAAGCAGAGAACGCCCAGTCAACATAAAAATCCAGAGTTTCTGCTGTTAGTGACAGAGACCGTTATGAAGTCTGCAAAGAAAAGGAGATTTCTGCATTGATTATAACGGTGCGCTTTATTAGGCAGAGCCCACTACATGGACTGCATACTGTACCTTCAGTAGGCAGGTTATTGGATAAAACTAATGCAGTGTAATGTAAAAGCCCTGGAACACGGGCAGCTGAATTATATGGATGGCCTTTACATGATGATGAATGACAGAAACACTCTGTACAGTGCAGGTAAACAGTTTGAACGATCATAAAGGGAGGATTTGTTGCACGTTTGCATTTATGCATCGATGGAAATATCGTAACAGTGAGTGTAATATTCAATCCATAATATTTAAATAAAATCATAAATCAAACTTCACGTTCTTTGAGTGATTATTATGCAGGACAAAGTAAAATGCACAAACATAGATTTGACAAAGGAAAGAAAACCTGATCCAGTGTGTGCCAACACATGTTCTGCATCTAGAATACATTTCAAAATGTCCCCATCTCCCAGGGAGTAAATTTAAAAGCTTTGGAATCAGTTCAATGTTGGAAAAGGCTGCAATCGCACACTGCAGCTGTTGATGCATAAAGGGAACGCTGTTTCTGCGCCGCTTTAAGTTGTATATTTCTGGGGACTGTGGTCGGCGCCGTTTTTAAAATATTCTCAGTCGTTCCTTTTGTTCGGATTCTTTGATTTTAAGTTTCTTTTATGGCGACGTGTCCACAGCTACATGTAATTTTCCTTTTTTTTCATAGTTTTGTTGACGCCTCAGCAGGTCGAGACCTCTTCATAGTAAAACTGGGCGGGGATGTTGAACGTGAAGGTGTGGCTCCTCGCTGCTTTCGTCACAATGGGTACAAAAGTCGAATGCATCAAGTTTAACGTGTTATACATGACATTGTCTTTTCCCAACAAATACAAATTCACATTAAGAAATCGAATCACAGATGTGCATTTGACACAGTACTCAGGACCTCCTGCCACACTGACTGACTGAGAGGTAAGATAGCTCCTGTACATATCAGCCACTATTTACAGCTCACAAAACCATGAAAACACAATGTCAGCTGTAGACCGAATACACAAGACCGTCTGAGTTCATACAGAATTTTCAAATTATACGTGTGTGTGTGTGTGTGTGCGTGTGCGTGTGCGTGCGCGTGCGCGTGCGTGTGCGTGTGTGTGTGTGTAACTGGTTAAGCCGCTGCAATCCGAAGTTTGTGATAACTGTCTGTTGCAGTTCTGTCGGGGAGTTGTGTCTCACTCCTCTTTGCACAATTCTTGTAATTCAGTCACACAGAACAGCTTCCGAGGATGAAACACCTTTTTAGGTCATGCCACAGTATCTCAACCAGATTCAGGTCTTGACTTTGACTCGGCCACTCCAAAGTCTTCATTTTGTGTTTCTTAACCCATTCAGAGGAGGACCTGCTGGTGTGCTTTGGATCATTGTCCTGCTGCAGAACCCAAATGTGCTTCAGCTCGAGGTCACAAACAGATAGTCGGACATTCTCCTTCAGGATGTTTTGGTCGTTGGCAGAATTCATGTTTGCATTTACCACAGCAAGTCTTCTGGTCCTGAGACAGCAAAACAGCCCAGACTGTCACACCAGCAGCACCATACATCACTGCTGGTATGATGTCCCATTTCTGAAATGCTGTGTTACTTTCACACCAGATGCAATGGGACACACACCTTCCAGAAAGTTCAACCTTTGTCTCGTCAGTCCACATTCCCACTCGCTTCATCACACAGGGCTGTGCAGGTATGGATTTTTCCCCTCTTAATCACAAACACCTTCAGTTATACATTTAATTTACTTGTGTTATCTTTGTCTAATATTTAAATTTCTTGGATGAACTGTAAGAATGCAGATGCATGTAGACATGGTGCCAGCAAGACGGAAATCAACTGAAAAACAATGTGTACATAACACACAAGAGAAGTCGCTGAGCTGAGTTGTGTTCATATCAACATTACATCCATTTAAAATGCTGAAATAAAAGCAAAGCCTGTTCTATCTGTGAGCTCATAAATGCTGAGCACGTATGGTTGCATATGTGTGTAATAAACAGTAAAGAAATATGTAAACAAAACGGGAAAAACCAAATGTAGTTTGGCTGTTTAGGGTATGTGTCCGATCTGGAACAATTAAACTGACGTGTAAATATTTGTACATACAGGTGCTGCTTTTAGAGCATGAAACGTCTCTGTGTCCAGGTTCATTTGTGAAATCTCTGCAGGTAGAGGGTGGAGTCGTCAAACAACGGGTTCTTCACCTCCATTTCCCCCGTCTGAAGGAGAAGAAAGAGACAGAGGGGAAGATCTTAGATTAACACACTTCCTGGGAAGTTCAGTTATTGTTTAATGTCATCAGTTTATTCCTTAGTTTGCTTATGCTTCTCATATATCTTTGCGCTTACTTTGCTCTTATTTTTTGTTTTGTGTTCCATCTTTTCCGTCTCATGACTCTAAGTCTTTGTTCTGACTCTGCAGAGTTCAGAAAGATTGAAAGAGCAGCTGAAAGGGTCGAGTGTTGCATAGAGAATCTCTGAGAAACCTTCCTGCTCTTCACACAGAAGCAGCGTTGGAGACAATACAAACCCGGCCACAGTGAGTGCTGAATGAACCTTCTTCTGGATTACACGCTGTGTATTATGCAATCCATACATTATTAGTAAAACTACTGTTAAGACAGCTACATAAAAATGACATAATCTGCATAATAATTTTTAAAATACTTATTAAAGGGTTTATTTATTCATTGTCATTATTCAGACAGTTCCTGTAGTTTCCCATAAATTTTGTGTGATTTATTCCTTAAATTCAGGTTGACGGGTATGACAATGATGATTTATTGATTTATTGATTTTATTGATTTGATTTTATTGATTAGCATTCAAATTCAAATCTCAGTGAAAACAGTGACAAAACAAACAAACAAACAGTGAAAACAGAACAAAAATCTACCATAAAGAAAGAAAGCATGAGACAAGGCTAATCAAAAGGTATTGGCTGAAGCATTTGCTTATTACGCCAACCCATGATGATGATGATGATGATGATGATGGTGGTTTGATTGCACAATCCCAGGAAATGATACAGAAAATGTATAAAATCAGTATCAGCTGTGAATAATCTCCCATGTTCATATCTCAAAGTGTTGGCTGTGGGTGCTGTTTGCACAGTCGCTCATTAGGACCGGGTTGAACGCTAATAACTTCTAATTCTCTCTTACCTGTCAGCACATGGAGTTTTTACACCCACAGCTGCCTAACTAGCTAACTAGTTAAATACTGCAGGTTGGACACTTATTTGCAGGACATGCACCTGGATTCGGAGCGTCCCTTTCACAGCACAACATTTTTGAACCAGAGTCTTAACATCACAAAAGCGATGCACTAAGATTAGCGGCAGACGACTTAAATAAGCAGATATGACTGTAATCGTTTCCACTGTGACTGATAACTTACTGGGAAAGTGTAAATGGTGAGAACTGCCGGTTGTGTCAGAGTTTACTGAATCCCTGAACCAATTTAAAAGATATAAATATACAGTGCAGCCAGCGTGTAAATGAATGCACCATCACACTGCTTTTGGATACACACCAACAGTTTTCCTAAATGCTGTTTAGGGGCGTTACTACTCATGGTTGCATCGTTCACATCACAGGCGGGGAATATCATTACTGCCAAACATCAGCTGTAATCAGTCAGGAATCTGTCACACACTCACAACTGTCCTGTCAGTTCAGTGGCTGTATCTGTACCCACATTATGCCTTAATGTTATCCTTATTTCTTGTTGATGGATTCCACTGACTCAGCATTACACCATCACAATGACACAGTGGACACAGTTGAACTTTTACTGAATGTGGAGATAAGAATGCAGCGTTTACTCACTGGTGCAAGTCCAGGACACTCATACACGGTGAAATCTCCATCCTCATTCTCCTCATCTGTTGAGGCTGCAGAGTCAGGAACTTTAGGCTCAACCCTGTGTCTGCGGAGAACACACAAATATTCAGCAAGGATAACAGCGAGACAGGATAGAGATACACATGCCAAGGTAGGATGCCAAGGTAGGCAAGGTAGGAGACATGTGCAGGGAGGGTGACTCACTTTCTCAGGGAGAGCATCTGTTGCTTCTGGTGCTGGTAGTGGTACATTTGGGCACTGTGGGCCAGCTTCTTGTCCCCAAGCTGGAAGTAAACAAGGGGTAGAGGGGAGATGAGAAGGTTCCTTCCTGAACAAGTAACCATCACAGTAGTGGACATGCAAGAAAGAGTCTCAAACCTGAAGAGTTGGACAGCAACCAGACGCTAACATGATTCACGCCTACCGGCTATAGAAGCTAACTGCACTCCAGAGTGTCCATGGATGAGACACACCTACAGTAACTGAAGGCATGACAGTCCTGATTCCAAGGACCCTCAGAAGGAACCAGTCCCGTCCAACTACTGGCCATAACTTGGCTCAGCACCACATGGAAGCTCCATCATAGCGGCTAAGATTAACAGGCACATGGCTCAACACATGAGTGGGTGCCAGGAAGGAACTGGCAGAAACACCAGAGGGACAAAACCTTAACTATGGGTTGACTACAAGTAATCCCCTCAGTGCCCCAAACATGGATCCTGGAATGCCTACAACTGCAGAAAGAACAGAACCTTAAGAATCTTCATCAGGAATTCATGAATTCGAGAGGAATGTGGCGTACAACACTAGAGGCCAAGCTTTAGCCAATAGCACAAGACTTACCAAGCTCAGGGGGCTTGGTAAATCTCCCACTACTGTTCTGTATGGGCCTCAGCCAGATCATTAACAAGACTGCCTATGGGTTTTAAGGTATTAACCACCTCCTGTACACGGATGACATCAAGCTGTATGGCAGGAGTGAACCAGACATCGACTCACTGATCCACACCACTAGAATGTACAACAATGACGTGGGAATGTCATTCGAACTAGAGTATTATAGTCGGATGGTAACAAAGAGAGGAAAGGTAGACAGAACTGAGGGGATCGAACTACCAGAAAGCAACATATAGACATTGAGGACGGCTACTCAGGCAAATGGAAAACATGAAGAGGCCACTGGGAAACCTGCAACCACCAAATACCTGCAGAGAGTCAGACTCCTAAAGAGTCAGCTGAATGGGAAGAACATAACCCGGAAATCAACACCTACACCATCCTAGCTGTCAGATACTCTGCTGGAACTGGAATATTGTCAAGGTAGAAGGAATCATGAAGAAAGAAGCATATATTTATAAAGATTGTTAAAGAACGCCTTTATCATTCACCAGCAAAAAATGGGTCTGGATCATGACTTTGTCTTCCTACACAATCCAAGACGGAAGAAGAAACAAGTGGACATTCCTGACTGGCCTGCACAAAGATTTTACTTTAATCACACTGAACGTCTGTGGGATTAAATGAAGATCACGATCCATAGCAGGAGAGTACCGAATCTAGAGGAGCTTGAGAGATTTGCCAAAGAAGAATGCACTGGGATCGTCTGTACTCCAAGATCCACTCGGTGTGTGTACTGTCAACTACCAGGGAGCAACAATACGATGGCAGACTCGAGACTGAACAATCTTAGAAGGAAAGGAGGAGGAAGAAGAAGGGCAAGTGGACCTACAGCAGAGCACAGCAGCTTCCAGGAAGAAGAACCAAAGGCAGACATCCACCAGGGAGTCTCTTTAACAGTGAAAAGATCTGAATTCATAATTCCATCAGTTTTTTCCCCAATCCATCCCAGAGCCTCCATCATGACTTTTTACAGATGCCCACAGAAGGTGCCTCTCCTGGTCTCAGTATCTCTCACACACTGGTGATGACTTAAACCACAAGTGTTACATTGAGAGTCGTCATTTTAGAATTCACTGATTTTCAGCCTAGTTTTTATGTAGTTACTGTTACCTTACTGTTTTCTCCCTTATTTAAATCATTAAAGCCAAGTGCAATATATTTGAGTTTTCGAGGCTTCTACATCATCAGTTTGCTGGATTTGTTTTAGAATAAATTTGATACATTGCAAAAAAAAGTCTGATGTAGCAAATATGATAAAAATATAAACTTCAAATAATTACAGCATTTTCCAAAAATGGAATTTTCCAGCGATTACTTCGATGTCGGACTTTGAAGGGTTAAGAGCTGCTTCTGGCGAACAATTCTTGCACCGGGGCCGTTTCTGACGAGGCTCCTGTGAGCAGCAGGTGGAAACTGAAGGGCCAAATATCTCAGATCCTGTGTTTCCTGTTTCTATACAGTTCATCAGGTTAAGATTTTTGTTTAAGGCGTTTCGGGTTTACATTGTGTACATTTATGCTCACTAAACAGCACTCAGATTATGTACTGCATGTGGAGCATTGGTGGTAGAGTTTAGATCCTTGCATCGCTCAGCATTGAAGGCAGTGGTGATCTGAGACAAATAAACACACTGAAAAAAGTATTTTCAGTGTGTTTTCTCCCAAACATTTAGTCACATTGTTTCCTCACCAAATTCTCGAATGCCTGAGCACTCATCAGTCCAGATGAAGGGTAGTCCACTTTCTGATTGATATGAACATATTTCTGAAACCTGTAACAATAAAACAAAATAAACACAACAAACACACATAGTGAAACATTTGGAGCTGACTGAAAAGAGCTGATGAGTTGTATTATAACACATTAACAGTGACAGTTAACGTTCAAAACACATTATCTCATGAATTTCACAACAAGAGGCAGCTCTTGACTCTGTTGATCCCAGTATGGTTGGAACAGCTCAGCTCTCTGTGACTTGCATGCAAACAAGCCACGAAGAAGACTTAAGAAACCACAGAGTACATCGCAGGTCTGAAAACTGTCTATGTTTCAATATTTTGTTATCTTTCAGATTCATTTAAAAATAGATTTTTTTTCTCCATCAATCTTCACAGAACACGTCTCAGTAATAAGTATGTGTAGTGTGTCACCCAAATGACTCTCAGACCATAAAAACCTCCATCCTGTAGTGGTGTAATGAAAGGAAGACTGTCCACAGTTTCCAACAATGTACTCCCGGGAAACCAGGAACTGGCAGGGATGGGTAGACTAGTGAGGGAAAGTCAATTCAGAAAAATATAAAAATGTGTGCTTCTATGTGACTGCCTCTTCTAGAGTGCTTAGGATCTCAGGGTGGGGCAAAGTTTACAGCTAAAAACCCAAAAACACTGGGTTAAGGAAGTGTGTGTGTAAGCCTGGAGGGCTCAGTCGGTGTCTGAATCTAAAGGGAAGGAAAACACTCTCTGAGCACATTGAACAGCTCTGTTTCTTTGTCATCTCTTTTTAAGATTTATAAGAAAAACAATCAATTACATGGAAATACTGTAAATCAAATGGTTCCAATCAATTTAGCATCTCTAACAGAATGACTATAATGATGATGGATACGTCTACAGTGCAACTGCAGGCCATCCTGTCCACTCCTGAGAGGGATAGTGGGGACCTTTTGGTTTATGCAGCACCTTAGAGAGAAAATAATAAGCTTACCTGACCCAGCAAGCCAACGCTACCAGCAGTGCCAGGGAACCTGCCACAATGACGACGCTGCTCATGACTGAGAGGAGAAACCAACAGACAGCATGAATGATAGAAGTGTTTGCTGGTCTGCAGACATCAGAGTAAGACATGATCCTTTAGTGAAAGCTTGGAGAAATGAGGGAAGAGCTGAAAGGACAGCAGCTGAAAATAAATAGATGTGAGTGAGTCAGGCCTGTTTCCTGCAGCAGCACAGACAACAACATTGATAACAGTAATGCAGTGTGGCAGAACTAATCACAGCAACGTCTGAGTTCTGTCGTGTCCTGCATTAAACTCAGGTTCAGGCCCAAGATTTTAAAGTAGGCGGGGCTTAGATTTCGTTTGACTCGATACACATGCCATGATAACATCAGGAAGAGTTATTGACAACTGTGTATTTGACAACCCATGAACTTGGCTGGAGGCTGAATTGTTGATTGTGTGTGCTTGAGTGCATGTGCCTCCCACACCGACCATAGCAAATCCAAGTCAGCATCTCTTTTGGGGAATTCTCATCATCCCCTCTGGTTTTACGTATTTTTGTCACATGATTATGTCTGTTGGTACCAATGACGCGTGCACTTGTTTGAAGATTTTATTGCAAATACTGTGCGTGTCCATTTTTGGCACAATGGTGTCCAGAGGGTGCAAAAATTAAAATCTGACACCGATACTAATGCAATCAAATGAGCTGTGTTGTGTGGGATTATAACATTATTTTATGCCATGTTAGACCCCTAATTAAAGATTGTGAATTATTATGTAGTTTTAGTTTGCATTATTCTCCTGAAGTAGAAGAAGGTGATAACTATTGCATTTGTTAAACTGATTTGCATTACATTAGACTGCTGATTTATTGTGAATGAATGATATTGTTTTATGATGCATTATACTGCTGAGTTATAAGAAATGCTGTTTGCAGAAAGTCATCGCCTTATTTGTCTGATTAGAAGAGAACAGAACATGCTGGAGTTTTCTGCCCCATCTCAGCAGGAGCAGATAAACAGGGAGCCAAGGTCGTAGCTTAGGCGCCGTGTGAGAGAAAGCATGTGAATGTTTAGGCTTTTATGATTAGGTGGGGGCCACTAGAGGCTATAAGAGTTTGATCAATGCTCCACCATTTTGAGATCTGATGCTGTCTGCGTACGGTGTCCATCTCCCACGCGTGTGATCATTAGAATCATCGTTTGACTCAACCCGGCCGGACCAGTGTTGTTATTGTGGTTTTTACTCTTGTATCCATCCCCAATATTTGAATCCGTAACAGTTTGGGGGCTCGTCCGGCTAATATTTGACATATCCAAGCCCCACCTGTGGCCCATCCCCTTAATGCTCAGTACATGGGAAATAATTAGGGTTTTTTTATGTGTTTTTTTAATGAATAACTTATAATTCAAATTTAAATTGGCACTTAAAGGATTAAAATCCTGAAAATTATTGCATATTTGATCATTTTGATGAGGTCTCACGTTGATAAAGTGATTTATTTAAAAAGTGTATGTGTGAGGATTGTGGTTTTAATGCAGGTGTACATTTCTGCTACACACAATTCTAGAGGGAAGTCAGTTTGAGGAGCTCTACTGGTTGATGATGGTCCAACTGGATTAAGACTTTTACACCAGCAGTCACAACCGTTTTTGCTCCACGGACGGTTTAATGTCAGACAATATTTTCACGGACACCTTTAAGCTGTCGCAGAGAAACACAACAAAATGACAACAACCAAGACAAAAACTGTGGTGTTTTGTAAATATAATAATAAACGTGTGATTGTGTAACTGTATCAGCAGCGTCCTCCTGAAATGCGCCAACAACATTGAGAGTAACGTCCTCCTGAGCCTCAGCTCTGCCAGCCCGGTACCAAACGACTCACGGACCGGTACCAGTCCATGGAACGGGGGTTGGGGACGCTGATTTACACCATGGCCTCTTGCAGCAGAACATAAACCCAAACTCGATTTCGTTTAATTAAACGGTACCTCCTGTAGTGTGTGTGTGTGTGTGTTAAGTACACACCACAGCACTCAGGACAATGTTGGTAGACTGAAATACAGCGAGATCAGGAGGAGGCGTCGGCTTTATCCATTTTACTGCACAATTACTTTTTTCACACGTGTTGAAAAGTAGTTTAAGTTGAATCCTCACAGCGGCCTCTGTAAGGTGACGTCTTCTGTTCTATTATTCAAAACGACTCTATAGCTCTCTTGAAATTAAGCTGGGTCCTAACTCAAGGACAGAAAGACTTACTGATGAAGACATGGTCGTCAGGAGGGTAGCGGAGGATGATGGGACTGCTCAGAGCGGCAGTGTGGTTTCTAGGGGTGGGTGAAGCGATGCTAGTTAGCAGGACACTCTGAGTAGGAGGCTGTTCCACAGAAGATGCTCTGTGAGTGTAGCCATGCTCTTCAAACTGCTTGGATGTGATCTCCTGGGAGGATGGGGCTAAAACCAGAAAGTAAAGAGTGTGGATTTATTACTTCATTAGGGAATTTTGTCACATAGCAAATATGGATAAGAAGAAGAGTGTAATACCTGAGCTGTAGGACTCGGGTCTCTGTTCCCTGATGATTGCAGAGAGAAAGTCAATCTCCTCATCGAGCTCAGGGTATGGGCTCACTTTATCTGGAGGAACACAACACCAGGATTCTTACCATCTTCATCTAAACATTTGTTTACTAAAGCTCAGGTCCACCACCGAGCAGTATCTTAGCCGTTCGTAGGACTGCGCTCTTCTGGACAGAGATCTCTGATTGGAGGTCACTGTACCAAGTACTCCAATTACCACTGGGACCAGTTACCTTCACCCACATCTTCTCCAGCTCTTCTCTGAGCCCTCCAGCTTCTGTTCCTTCTTCCTGATGTTGCTGTCATTCAGTATCGCTGCATCGATCAGTACGGCCGTCTTCTTCTGTTTGTCTATCACCACTGTCATTTTGTCCGTCTGTATCTGGAATAGGATGATAGGTCGGCCATTCTCGACCACCCTGGGAGTGCATCTTTACACAGACTGCACATGGATGGGCCTCTCATGGATCAGGGTGCTGGACTTGAGGTGTGTATGTGTGTGAGCTTTGTGGTATTGATATTTACCCCATACCACAAAATCATCAGCTACTGCTCCGTGTTGGCTCCTACTTATACATCCAAGCACAGTATGGAGTAGGTGGTATGACCAGAGTTGTGCTGATGTACACAGGGTGAACAGCTTCACAGTTTTAATAGCACTGTTGTTTGCAGTTATAAGCTGCCTTTGCACCTCCTACACTCATATACACCAACTCATGCACCCAACATATCACTCCCAACAGTGACGAGTGGGAGGGGCAATGGGCTCCGGCATCTTCGGTATGTTTGTATGTGTGCCGTGTGTGAGACATGCCAGTGCTCCAGGAGAGCTGACCTCTGGTTCTCTAGGGCTCTTGCCCTTTGACCATGAGGGCTCACTGAGTCTGAGGCCTCCCTCCTTCTGCTGGAGTGGTCACGCAGCAGGGCTGCAGATGCTCTGGGTCTTCTGGGCCATTTTCCTGGGAGGCATCACCCTCATTAT
>NW_024582702.1:333821-335805 GCF_018398535.1 Haplochromis burtoni | reverse complement strand
ATAATGAATTACAGTCGTCCAGCCTGGAAGTAATAAATGCATGAACTAGTTTTTCAGCGTCACTCTGAGACAGGATATTTCTAACTTTAGAGATGTTGCACAAATGGAAGAAAGCAGTCTTACATATTTGTTTAATATGTGCGTTGAAGGACATGTCCTGGTCAAAAATGACTCCCATGACTTCTCACATATTTACTATTTCTCAGGTTACCTGTTGGAAGATCTTGTACAAAAAGTTAATGCATGTTCTGCAGGAACTAATATGCACTAAAAGTTGGAATACAGAATCTAATTGCGTGAATACAGAACATTCTGGTCATCCTGTGAAAAGAGTCGGAGTAATATGAGGTAGGAGCACCTACCTTTAACAGAATGAGTGTGAGGAGCATGTCTCCTCTTGACCACGCAGCGTCCACGGGAGTTTTCCACCAGGGGGCGCAGACAAGGCCCACAGTGGGAGCTGCCAGGCCGGCAGAAGTGTCTTCCTGCCAGGGCACATTCTAAACTCCGAGGGCACAGAGGAGAACCTGTACATGAACATACAACACAGCACAGCACTATTTTTCAAAATACTCTGAAGTGAAGACGTCTCATGTTTCTATTTTCATTTTACACTTAGAATTTTTATTTTACTTTAATTACGTTTTTATTTCAGCATCTCAGTGGTCACATTTTGCTCCCTGGATTTACAGTGAAATGCTCTCTCAGGCCATTAGTGACAGAATCATTACAACAGCACACAATTCATTATGTATGTTTTAGATCTTAGACATGTGTTAACATGCCAACAGAGTGACGCCTCCTCTGTTGGTTAGCACCAGTATGGAGGCATAAAAACACATGATATTCTTCTCCAGCAGCTTGAATTTCTAACAAATATTCACTTAGTCGAAACAGAGAACAGCTACTCTGACAGACTTGTGACGATAACTGAGCCGTGCTACATTACACTGAGTGTAAAAACAAAAAAAGACAGAAAGTCTCCTCAGACAAGCAGAGATCCGTAAGTGAAACCAACAAAGTGACACTGGACCCTCAATGGTACCAACTTGTCAAACAGGTGATTAAGCAGGACCGTCCTGAAGCCTGTTTTATACACTTCTGAATGCTAATGAGGACCTTACAAAACGCTCATCTCATCGTGTTCAACAGAAAATGAAATTAGCAAATGAGCCCAAAAACGTGTCTTTTCCTGACAGACTTCTACAGAAACTACACGTCTGTTTGCAAATGAACAAGTTTCTGTCAGATCAGGAAACAAGCTGCTAACTTTTTTTCTTTATGCATCACAAACCCACACAGGAGCTGAACGAGCCGGGTTAAAGTACTCTGAGATATTCTATGTGCGAGGCTAAGCACTGTTTGTAGCATTTTATTAATATTTTTGAAAAAGTCTTTAAGGAACAAATATATCAAACAAGATATTCTCTTCAGTTTGGTGCTAATTTTCTAAATATTTATAAAAAATATATATAGTACTGAGCAAAGTCTTAATGAAGCCCTTTCATCTCTTTGTGTATTCCTTCCAATTAACAATTAGCCTGATAAGTTTTAAAGGAGCTTAAAGCCAGTGGTGTCAGAGTCGTTTTACACTGTGGGCCACATACAGCCCACTTTGATCTTCAGTGAAAGAAGTCACATGTTTAACAGTTTTTCTACGAGATGAAGAAAAAGCTGCTGTGACAAAGAAGGAAGTCTGCCAGCACAACTCTTTGGACTTAAACTGTAAGAGCTAAATGTATAAAATAGCTCATTGCCCAGACTGTCCAGCTGTTTGTTTTGTAGTTTAAAAAAGCCAGAAGAAATGTCTTTGATTTGAGACACAGCTAAGTGTTTTTCAATTCAATTCAATTCAATTTTATTTATATAGCGCCAAATCACAACAAAAGTCGCCTCAAGGCGCTTCATAGATACAGAGAAAAACCCAACAATCATATGACCCCCTATGAGCAGCACTTTGGCGACAGTGGGAAGGAAAAACTCC
>NW_024582702.1:326431-332803 GCF_018398535.1 Haplochromis burtoni | reverse complement strand
AAGAATCTGCTTAGATACCATATTTCTAAGATTTTCAGGGCCGAGTACAATAACCTCAGTTTGATCTGAATTAAGATTAAATTTGCATGTTTGCATAATTTGTGAAAGTTGACATTTCTTTGGTGTCCAATAGCAGAAATTAAGCTTTCTCGTCAGAGGTCATTTTTGGGGGGGAAAATCAGCAACATTGTACACAACTGTACAGTGGTGTGTAATGAACAAGCAGACCGATACAACAGATGTGGTGGTACAGCTTGTTAAACCAGATGTTCTGGTCTGTACCACTGCACTTCCTGTCTTTGGAACATCTGCCCAAGCAACAGCTCTCCAGGCTTTGGAATGTCGTTTTTATGGACACTGGCTGCTTTTTCAACCGTTTCAGTCTAATCTTTGCACCTGAACAAACAGTTTTTGTGTGTGTTAAGTCAGTTAACAGAGTTAAAGGTGACGTATAAATTATTCAAGCATCAAAAAGCCACCTATGAAGGGCTGTTGTGTCTACACACACAGTTTAACATGTGTAAAACTAATTTTTGTATAAGATGATTCCCAAATAGCCTTTAAAGATACACATAAAGTGTTTAATTTGTCATTTGTACACATACACTGGATGTGGGTACATAGAAAATACTGTGCAGAGCTGAGAGTCAGGGTCAGATAAACATAGGTAGAAAAAAAACATGTCAAGTAGTTTCAGAGAGCGCTGTGGTATGAGAAAACCTTTGTCATTTAGAGATGTATTGCATGTTGAAATGTGTATTGCACCAACTAAATTAGATTGTGCGTGTGTCTGTCCTTATTTTGTTTCTCCCATCAGGAATACTGTGGCAGGAAAGGAGCTGTTGTGGAAGCCTGCTGTGTGCATATCATCAGACTCTGCTCGGCTCAGGCTGGATGTTCAGAGGAGGCTGTGACCTGGATGATAACCGTCTCTGATGATAGAGTTGGTACCACAGGGACCCCCACAGCCGTGTGTCAGTCCACTCCTGTACCAACTCTTCACATAAGCACTTGTTTTACTTCAGTTATTATTTTCCACGATCCGAGTTCAGTTTATTCCTTATTTTAGTTAGTTGCGTTTTTCCTAAAATCTTACGCTTATTTCAGATGTTTTGTCTATGTTGAAGAGGTCATTCTCCTCTGTTTGGACCGTGATGTTTTAGATGACGTGCCTGTAACTGGACTCCTCCGGCAGCTTTATGAGGCCCAGGATGCTCGTGTCATCAGCATACTCGATCCTGCCAGTGTCAAGCTAGGTGGCAACACAGTCATGGACGCACAGGGTGAAGAGTTTAGGGCTGAGACTGACGGTGAGCTCAGAGGAGACCCTGCCTCCCATCCTGAACACCTCTGCTCTGGAGGTTAGAAAGTCCAACTTTCCTGGTCTGATTGTGTTGAAGACCGAACAGTAATCCAGGAAAAGCGTAGGTTCTATTGCTATCCAGGTACTGCAGGCCAGTACATGAGTACCAGTGGCACCAGTGCACTTTCTGTCCTGGTATTAATAGTTCTCACTGTGACTAGGCTAGCCTTTAGCTGTTTGATGTAGGCAGATCTTAGCAGACATGTCACATGGTCAGATTTACCAAAGGCTTGGTTCAGTGCATGCCTTCCTGATGTTACTGTAACAGTTTTGGCGTGCTTTTTCAAACGTTCCAGTGATTACATTCTCCTAGAATGATGCGAACACTGTCCAAATATCTGTTTTTGTGCTTACTGATCATGTGGTGCATCCCTTGCAGAGGTGGGAATGTACACAACACTCGAAATGTTACATTGCTGTTCTCTGGATAAATAAAAAGAATTGCACTTTAAAGTCAGGTATTCCACTAGCTTAACATTTGCCAGATCTTGGCATGGAGTCGCTTAAGTATTCTGAGGACATTGGATAAATAGATGGAAAAAAAGTGGCAAGTCTAAACAGCTATCTGCAGCTGATGAACTATATCTGAATGTAACATGCTAGAGAAGTAGGAAAACAATCTGGCAAAGACATTACATAGCACCTGAGAGACACATCTGGGACTTCTGTTGATACATTTACTGTTTCAGAAAGGGCCTTAATGGAAGAGTGGATGTCCCACATAGTTCTGACTGTGCTGACTATTTGTCTGAGGTTCAGACGTCAGTGATGAATCCACAAACCTTCACACACCGTAGATGAAAATAACTAAGTGTGTCTCCTTAAAAGACAAAGGAACTTCAGATCTGTTTGCCAATAATATTGGTTTCTATTCCTGAATTCCGAGTTCCCAAAGACCTTTTAGACACTTAAACGATCTTGATTCAAGAGTTGGGAGTTTGCCTTGTAATCGGAAGGTTGGCTGTGGCTACAACGCAGCTGCCATCACCAGTGTGTGAATGTGTGTGTGAATGGGTGGATGACTGGATGTGTAAAGCGCTTTGGGGTCCTTAGGGACCAGGAAAGCTCTATACAAATGCAGGCCATTTACCATTTTTTTAATGTGCACCTGCAGGCCAACAGGGATCAGAGAACAGCACCAACTGTTACCTACCATAATAAACTTGGTGGGCACCCAAAGCCAGTCAGGGCAGCCTGCTGCATTTAGGCCAGATGGACAGACAGATGGTCAGCTTAACACTTACAACCATGATTTTAGGGTGGCATGGGGCTTCGTCAGTCACTGGCTAATTGATCCCAGGACTATACTCGGCACAAATGTTCCTGTATTACTATGCCAGTCAGTAATGTTATGGCTCTCCATGTATGCCATGCACCCTGCTGGATTGTCTCATCTTTGCACAGCCTGCACCTGGGGTCTTGCCTGGTGTGATAGACGCCAGCCTCTATGGATCTTGTGCTCAGAGCTTGTGCTGCCATGATTAGCTCCTCTGTGCTGTCTTTCAGTCCAGCCACTGGTAGGATTTCTCAGTATAACTTATTCTGTCTGCCCGTGGGACATGCTGTGCAGGGACCAGCCCTTCCATGATGGTGCCTCTTGGTTATGAAGGGTATCTGACGACAGGCAGGGCGTCAGTGTTGACAGCCCGGATCTTGTTTTTAGCATTCAGCTGACTCCTCGGGACTTGCCTGAGCCTCTGTCTGATCCTGGTTCTTCCCACTGTATCAGTTCCTAAGGACTTGTGTGACCGTGTGCAGGTGTTTGGTGTTGTGGCTTTCCTGGCCTGTTGGTTCCCATTTCCCTGTGGAATTCTTTGTATTCCTTGTAGCTGTACTCCTGTCTACAATCTTTCCTTCTGGTAGTGTAATCAGATTAGTCCTGACTACCTTCCCTCATTTACATAAATATGTATGTGAGTATGCGGCCATTTAATAATCACACACACATAGAAATAAACACATATAATAAAATGTGATGTGTTACAAATAAAACAGAAATATAATAAGAATTCTTCTGATAAAAATCTTACAAATCTCAAATGGGTAGTAAAGAAACAGCACACCAAAATATTTTAGGGTTTTTTAGATCAGCATACTTGGTGTATTTCCTCGTTACTGTAAGTCTTTAACTATAACAGCTTGCATCAAACTGGCATTGACCTAATTAAGCATTAACAGCTCCATGTGTATAATGAGATTGGATCGCCATACTATCTATAAAGTTGTGCAAAGGTAGCTCGCATTTTGTTTTCTGACTGTTACAGTTTGCTAAACATAACACAGTCTAGTGGATTTACACGTTATACCTAAAAAACAAACAAACAAAAACGAAGCTAAAATAAATCAGCCAATGAGAAGCAAATGAATACATTTCTATCATTTTTATTTCCAGTACAGCAAAAACATCCCTCTTTAGGAATATTAACTTAAACATTTACTTGAAAACCTTTAATTATTCAAAAATCACTTTGTAAATGCCCACTCATTAGGCAGAGCGCCCATATGTTACCCAAGCACATTGCACAGAAATAAGACAGCAGCTGTGGTCTCCGTCACACAGCATGCTCCATAATCAGGTTGTGGTCGAACACCCCGAACAGGAGTCTAGATTTAGCTCATCAGCACTCATCGCTACAGGCCTGACGTGTCTAAACTGAACGAACCGAGATTCTTAACAGTTCATTCATCTGACAAACACTCGTTTGAACCCTTGTTTGAATAAAGATACTACATGATAAGAACACCAGCTGATCCCTGGCACGTTTTAGGCGTTCAGGTTGTTTGTGCATCCAGCAAGCGCTAATTTACAAATGGCCATTAATGCCCATAAAACCATTGTTGTCCATGAAGTATTAGACACAGTGGGCTACCACGGTGAACTGAGCGGCATGTTCTTTCACTGAACACACAGACTGTGATATGTTATGGATCAGTTCTGTATGTACCCCCATTCTGCCACACACAATAACTAAAGCACCAAATGTGGGTTAATCCACCACTGGAAACAGAAACAGCTGTTTTTTTAAATGATGTATATTGATTTTAAAAGCATCACAGATCTGTAGATATGAGCTATAAAAGGAACTGGAACTTCAGACCTGTATCATCAGCCTGACTCTACGTGGCCGCTGACGTCTGTGACAGGGAGCTCTTCAGCTGTGACATCAGGAATGTGCTCCTGAGAACCTCCAGGCCACAGCAAACAAACTCTGTTTAGATAACAGATTTGCTAACAAATGCATGTGGAACAACACCTGGAAAACATATTCTTCCTCTTCGCTGCCTAATAGGATTTGTGCAGTTGTGGTCTTCCAGCCTGACACAACACGACACATCACAGGGTGAGAATACCCCAGAACTACTGTAGTACCACCCCCACTGTCTGCACTGCGCTGGCATGCATGCACTACAGCCCAGCAAACATATGTGCACATCTTAACCCTGGAAACGAAAGACTCAGTGACGACCAGCATGATGCAACCATTACAAGCTATGCTGTAGCGTCACCTTTAACTTCTTTTTCATATGGCAGCTGTTACTGACTCAGTGTCATCTGAGTCATCTGCAAATAAATCAGTATATGCAGGCAAAAACAGACAATCCCCGTTAGGATAAACACTCTGTCCCTGCAGGCTGACGACATCAAATCACTTTAGACTGAAATCCCATAATATACACAGCAATATACACACTGAATGGAGCAAACACAGTAACTGGCTTCATATATTCACTGGGCTAACATATGCCCATTAGATGTCATCCTCATAGACGGATTTCTGTAGAGAGCACCTCCACAATAAGAACTGTTCCCAGGGTGATGGTGCGCAGTGCCGGAGGCCCGGCGCGGTTTCATAAAGCCTCCAAATGTGTCTCCTTACCTGCCAGGCAGCTTCTCAGCGCCAAAAGGGCAACGAACACCACCGTGTGTCCGAGCAGACGAGCCCTCATCCTGGGCACAGACACCAGACGAAGGCGGAGGACGGGGAGATGGTGGCGGCACTGATCATTCCCCCATCCTCCGGTGTTTAGAGAGGAGAGGGACGCAAGAAGACAAAGCAATAACGAAAAACGGCGAAGACACGAGGATCAGCGAGTGTCGTCGGGACGCTGCTCTGCGTGTTTTCCGCAGGATGTCTGCATTTTCCTCCGGCCCTGCTCCTACCGGACAGCAGTCCCTGCTGCTGCTGCTGAGGCTCAGCTGTGGCAGAACGACGCCAGGCTATGACGCAAGCACGCTGCACGGCCTTCACCTGCCGCTGACATCAAACGCGTCTAAAGTCCGATATCACTTTATGCAGAATCACATGTTTTTATACTCATCGTCACAATGTTTGTGTGCAAGAAGAGAAATCCTTTAATTCCTTGTTAAACCGAGCCTGGAGCATGATGTCACTCAGAGGGTCCAGCTGTTTGTCTTGAAATGACAACTATATCTTTTTTCTTTTAAATAATTTCGAGTTTTATCTCAAAATGATATTGTTTTTTCTTAATGTGGCCCTACTACTCCTTTGTATGGTCTGTAGCTAACCTGGTGTAACCAGGTGAGCAATGTGCGATTGGACATGTCCACTCAACAAATTTCTTAAAACATCTCCGTCAAATACAAAGAAATAGAGGAAACACAGTCGACTTAATCTTTACACCCGGAGATCCGGTGGGAATGAAAGCAACAAGGAAATGCACAAACCGGAAACATGTGCTACACGGTTATTTTGATTTTGACTACACTGATCCCAGAAACATGTGGAAGGGTGGAAACACATCACTGGGTACAAAAGGAGGGACGTGGACTGAACACACGCTCTGCTCGAGTCATCTTACTCCACCCACAACACCAAGTCTCCACTCTCGCTGCTCTCAGGGGGGCTGCCAGGACACCGCAGAGGATCATCTCCACGAAGAGTTCATGAAGTTAGTGCCATAAGGTGTCCCCTGCACTTGGTTTATATATTATTATTATTATTATTATTATTATTATTATTATTATTATTATTATTATTATTATTATT
>NW_024582702.1:294329-325549 GCF_018398535.1 Haplochromis burtoni | reverse complement strand
GCCCAAGGACACAACGACCGAGACTGTCCAAGCCGGGGCTCGAACCAGCAACCTTCCGATTACAAGGCGAACTCCCAACTCTTGAGCCACGATCGCAAGATGATGAGCAGGAGACATCATCTGAAGATTGAGTCGTAGGCCTCCACAGTTAGAAACTGCAGCAGGTAACAACAAAGGAGCCAGCACCACCTGCACACTGTGGACCCTCTCTCTGCTCATTTTTCGTGTGTTACAGTATGAATTTGGATTTTATTGTTTCCTGCTGCCTCCTTTCCTGTTGGATTGTATCTACAGAGAAGAAATAAGTGCGTCTTCAGGCCTCGATGTGCTCGTTCTCCTCTTTAATCTCGCTTCTTCCAAAGAGAGTCAAATCAGCATTAGCTCAGAGTTTAATTAGATAAATATGATGATTGATGATGATGATTGGTAATTTATTTCAACATGTGAACAATATACAAGTACATTTAGAAAAGAAATAAGAGAGAAAAAAAATACTATACAAATTACATACAAAAAACCATTCTGATTAATTTACATGTTGAAAGGGAGTGGGAAGAAGTACTTATTTAATCCCACCCCTGTCCCATAAATTATCAGTGAATATTTAGTCAGCTTCCTTACTGATATAATTTGTAATAAAAATAGTGAACAGATTTCTGATATACTATATACTATAATATCACATCATGAATTTTTTGTTTGTTTGTTTGTTTGTTTTTAAATAGAGACATTCACTTAATTTAAATATTTTCCTTTTCTTTATAGATCGAGAAGAATATAATTCAAGTGATTTGATTATTTCACTTTGTGAAACAGTACAGACAAAAACCTGAGTGTTATTATTCATTAGGATGAACAAGTCCTACAGGTCACTCCAGGCTTTAAAGGAAGCAGACACTTTTCCTGTTAGTTACAACAGTGACTCAGTTAAACAAACGCCGACAAGCTCAACACCTGTCGGCATTCTTAACGGGGAGACAGAACACCTGTCACTTGTTGAAGAGTTATTCGTCTGCTTTGCTGTGCTTGAAAGAGCGAGAGCAGAATATTAAATGCGAGTTATCTCCCCAGACTTGAGCTGTCACAGAATCAGTGTTTGTTCTGCACAAGCTAGAAGCTGCCGTGACATTTACAAATAAACAAGATTAAATGTGTTTCCACCTAAAAGACTTTCATTAAATTATCACACTAACTGTGACTAACTGCAACATTTCACCCTTTCACACTTAGATCTGAAATAGTCGAGGTTCAGACGTTCAGTGGACCATGAAGCTTGTTTGTAACGTACGCTGCTGGGATCTTGTGATGTGAGCTGTTTGACTCTCAGGTTTTGTTTCCACTGAGCCTGCACGCCTTTGTTTATGAGATATTTCCACCAGACATGGAAATGGGGAAATAAATCGCATTTGTCTCAGTAATTGCTAATACATTAGTGGATGTTCTCATGAACTTCACACTGTTCTGCTGATGTGCTAAAAATGATTCTGTTTTTCTGTGTACCTTTGCTCACAGAGGGAATTTGAAGGGTTTATATATATAAAAAAAGAAATGACTTATTACTAATTATCTTTGTGACTTCATGACTTTATTCCTGTGCTGTTAAGCAGCTGTAAATCTCTTGATAGTACTGTGATGTTTCCTCCGCCCCTTTAGTGAAATCTTTTTTGAAAAATACATTTTTAATGTCAATTAACTTTTTTTTAATGAAAGTGAAACAGTGGTAGCAGCTTCGACCTTTGACCTTGCCTGTTCTTTCTGACTCATCTTCAAGTATTCATTAGAGACACGTCTGGAAATGATTTTACATTAAGTGATTCACAATAGTTCAAATATGGAAAATCTATGTTGCCGAGCAGAAATGCCTCTTTGGTTAGACTGAGGATGAACTCACCTGATGCCTGAATAGACTTTCTGTTAAATGTAGAGAAAAAGAATAGACTTGAATTACAGCTGAATTACTTCCCGTTTTTCTCTTTGGAAGCACAGCTGGTTTCTGTGGAGGTGCTTTAATGAATTTGCAGTGCGGTGTGCTGCTCGCTCTGTTGGTAGAAGTTAGTGGCGCTCACCCAGCATCCTTTTCCCAATCGTGTTTAGAAACGTGATCAAATCCGACGTGTTGGCTGATACTGTCGTCCAGCCGTATTCACACTTTGGATTCTGGTATTTCGGTGGATGGATATCCTGCACGAGTCGTCACAGTCCACAGCAAAAATCATGATTTTCTTTTATACGTGTGTGTACTCGTAATAAACAGACATACGACTCACATATTCAAAGCTCAAATGACTTTGATTTGTAAAGATGAGAATCTTGGCACCTCAAAGCAACAGAGGCGTGAAGACACGAGCATCCAATCACAAATCAGCCTGGACCAGTATCCACCTGTAAAGATGTTGCTCTTTAATTACAAAACTGTGTGACGCAGGCAGACAGAGCGCTCAAACGGCTCCGTCTCCTTCAGATGGTCTTAATAATGTTTAGGTTTGATATAGTGGATTGTTTCTACGCGAGCCCATGAACCCGCCCAGCACCAGGTCAGTGAGCTCGCTCTGCAGCTCACAGACGGGAACAAGTAACGTCTGACTACAAAGGTCAAGGAGCAACTCTGGATTTACAGCAGTGTCAGAGGAACTGTTCAGATTCTTCTGCAAATATGCTAATACTAGATTAAAACATTTTTAGAAATACTCATGCAACTTCACTGCAACCAAGTATAAGAATGGCACATAAGGAAAAATACTGGAGAAAAAAAGTCCTCAGTTTATTTGTGCTCAGAGTTTAAAAAGTGAAATACAGCACACAGTGGAACAGTGCACAGAGGGTTGTTCAAGTCAACCTCATAAAATCTACAGTTTAAAAACACTTTATGCAGTAAAAGATTCTCCACAGTTGATTTGAATCCAGGGAATATTGTTCAGAAAGTGCAAACTGCAAAGACAAATACAGTTTCAATTCTTTAGTTTTCTACCAACAGTGACGCGGGGATGTGTTTATAATAAGTGTAACACACAAAAAGAAGACGTGGAACATTTGTGTGATCAATAGATGAGTAACAGAGATTCAAACCAGAGCAAAGGATGGAGGACGACGCAGAACTGCTCCGTAAAAACACCTAAATGTCAAATATTAAAGAAAATCATAGCCTCAGATTTTGCTCATTTCCAAGTTGAACAGAAAGTTTTCTGTTGTGAAACGAACAGTTGACATTCTGCTCGTCTCTACAGGGACGTTCTTCAGGTCATTAGAAATATGGGTTACACAGTCACACCCATTACCTGTCACCTTATTCTATGCATGTACACAGAGACACCTCCATCCTGCCGTGATGTAGTTCTTTGGTGGAAAGGACGTGAGAAACGTCCTGATCACCTGGAACAGCTTATGTGTGGTGATGCTTGTGTTTCTTATTGTCCAGGAGCAGTCTGTACGCCTCTCACTGTTTACATTTTACTAACTGAAATAAAATTCTCATTAAAGTTGTAAGTTTTGTTTAGTTCCCTAACCTTGGTGTGCACGTGGCAACAGAAACGATGACAAATATACTTTTGATCGATAATTTATTACCAATAAATCATTTGCTTCAGAAACTTCAATCTAAAAATGAAAAAGTGTGGAAATGATAGAAAATGATGTAAAATTACAGTCAATAAAATCTTTCTTGTTACTGATGTAAAACGGTGCCGTTCCCACCACCACAAAACAAACTCGTGCTGACATGGACACGATCGTCTGCACTCAGGATTCATTCTTTTGTCGCACGTTCTTTAAGCTGCTCATCACTCAGTGACAGTTTAATGCTTACAGTTTGAATCACGCAGTTAGAAAAGTCCGATTGAAGGTCAAACCACAGAAAACATCCAGCTTCTTGAAGGCACCTCGATCCTGGCGCTCTTGCAGCTTGTCACATACACAGCACACAGACGGTGCTCATGTTTCTACCAGGTGAAGACAAAGTTTGGGTTGTTGTGGTTAAAAAAGGTATTTAGTGTCTTAAACTTGGTATAAACGGGAAAAGCAAGAAGAAGCGGGCAGGATTCACTTTAGTCGCTGGGCTCCTGCAGCGACGCTCGTCTCCTGATTCTCAGACTCCTTTTGTGCTGCTGCAGCAGGAGGCAGGAGTAAAAGCTCCGACTCGTCCTGCTTGGATGATGGCTGCTCTTCTGCCACAACCTGACTTTCCTCTCCCTCTCCAGCAGACTCGGTCGCCTGGACTTCCTCTTTCTGCTGCTCCTCGGGTTCGTTGTCGTCTTCTGGCTTTCCTGTGGAGGCTTTGAGACTTGCAAATCCATTGTGGTCACACAAAGGTTTGTTTTCAGAGTTCTCCTCCCCAGCTCCATTCTCTTTCCGCCCCTCTCCATCTTCCTCTGGTATGTCTTCAACACCAGGCACCTCCAGGCACGACTCGCTAGGCAGGACAGCGGTGCCGTCCGTCTGGATCAAGGACACCACCTGCTTCACTCTTTTCTTCTTCCGGGACGTCACACTTTCCACCTCACCATCGTACTCGGCATCATTCTCTGCCCCATCCACCTCCTCCTGGTCGCCTCCGTACTGTCCCGCCCAGTCGATGGAGGGATTATCTCCAAGCAGATGCAGGTTGGGGTCACTGTTGCTCAGAACAATACTGTCCCTGTACAGATTGTGTCTCCTTTGGACTGCCGCCTCCTTTACAGCTGCAGACAGAGAGAAAAGGGTTCAAATGTGGATTCTCACAATAAGTTCAATGACTAATGTTATGTGCACAGAGTACAGCGGGGACCAATATGAATGATGCTGATCTCCCAGGTTAAATGATCCAAGATGCCACTTTTATATCATATTTAATCTGAATCTTATCACAGTGAAAGCAGCTGTGACCACTACACGGAGACGTTTGTTAAACACTAAATGCTTCTTTAGAATTTGATACCAGCATCTGTGTTGCATCACTTTGATCTGTTGCACAATTCAAGGCCGATTCTTCATAATGTACCAAATGTAGGAATCAGAGGAATTAGTGGATGACCCGTCTGGACTCGAGGACCTTTCTGGGGGAACTGTGTCGTTTGAATACTTGCAGAGTGTGCTTTGGCTTTCTCTGGATGACAGGATATTTTGCTTTGAAACCTTTTTGTCTTGTTCAACATTCATCATGTCCTGTCTGATGCAGGCTTTCCTCTTAATGGTTCCCATTGCACTGCCTGCAATGTTGCCTCCTGGTAGTATAATAACGCCCTCAGTTCTGACTGCTTTCACTCGGTCTTTCTTCATCGATACAGATATACCACCAAAGAAGACTGACCCATTATAATGTCCTTCATGACTGACTGCAGCACAACCTCTTCAAAGATGTTTTCTACCAGGATGAAGTGGGAAAAGTCCTCGAAGATGAGCTCCTCAAAGCGTGGCAACTCCTGGTGTTTCAAAGAAGAATGAAACCAAGAACAAACACAACAATGAACCAGTCACAATGCTTTTCTTTGTTACAGAAACAAAAAGCTAAATGTGCATTATTCATTTTCCAGGTTCTGGGGAAGAGAGAAGGTGATGTACTCACAGATACAAAGCAAGGGTTGAGCTGCTTTAGAATGTAGGGGATGAAGATCTGCAAGAGAGCCTCGCGGAAGAAACACTTCCTCACTGTGCTGCTGTCATAGTCAAACTTCTGAACCACAGGAAAGAAGGAAAAGGACAGCTTTACTGTGTGTGTGTGTGTGTGTGTGTGTGTGTGTGTGTGTGTGTGTGTGTGTGTGTCAGATGGCAACTATAAGCTGTAACTTCATTTTGAACAAATGCAGTATATGTGGAAAGCATTCACAACGCTATGATGTGAATGCTTTGACAGGAGCTTCCATGTGGTACAGAGGAAGGTTGTTGGCCCTTTCTTGGATGTCTGCCACTGTGATGGTTACTGGTCCCAGTTCAGGGAGGTTGCTGTGGTCTGCTCTTAGACCCAATAGGCACCGAGCACTGCCGTTATGTGTTGCGTCCTTCTCCCATATGCTCTTCCAGTATTGCTCCATCTCCAGTCTTCCTCCCCCTTGCTGAAGCATTTTTGCAGCAGAAACTGTTGACCTTCTGGATGGTTCTTCTCTCTCCACGGGGCAGCGACGGAGCTCAGAGAGACCATCAGGTTCGTGGTGACCTCCCTGACTAAGGCACTTCTACCCTGATAGCTCAACAGGCCACGAGTTCCTGCCCCAAAGTGGAGGAGTTCAAGTATCTTGGAGTCTTGTACACGAGTAATGGGTGAAGGGAGCGGGAGATCGACAGATGGATTGATGCTGCGGCTGCACTGATGTGGATACTGTACCGGTCTATGAAGAGAGAGCTGAGCGGTCGATCTACGTCCCTACCCTCACCTATGGCCACCAGCTGTGGGTAGTGACCGAAAGAACGAGATCGCGGATACAAGCGGCAGAAATGAGCTTCCTCCGAAGGGTGGCTGGCCTCTCCCTTAGAGATAGGGTGAGAAGTTCAGCCATCCAGGAGGGGCTCAGAGTAGAGCCGCTGCTGCTCCACATCGAAAGGAGCCAGCTGAGGTGGTTCAGTCATCTGACAAGGATGGATCCTGGGTGAGGTGTTCTGGGCCCGGCCCAGGATAAGCAGAAGAAGATGGATGGATTAATATGCTCACACTCTATATGGATGTTGTAAAGTGGAGCGAATCCAACCACCAACCTTCAAATCTACCCCAGTCCTCCTCTTCCATGTGTTTCTGGTTTCGGAGAAAATGGTGATCTAACAGGTTTTTACTGATCACGTGTTTTACCTTGATAACTCTGTCCTGGCAGCGCTGGATAGTCTTACAGAGATCCTCACCGCCCTGAGACTCCAGACTCTGGTGAAGGATCTGCTCAAATGTATAAACAGCATTGTCCATTTGCTGTAAACAGACACAGATGGGGACACTATCACGAGTGCATTCAAATGTATCAGTATATTTTATAATAGCTTGACTTTGATAATTATCACATAAATATGATATGAAAGAAGATCTATTAACTGATCCAAAACTTGATGCTCCATGATGTGCCTCCACCTAGTCATACTTCCCCTTCTCCTAAGCAAATACACTTTCAGAAGTGCTGCCTTCCTGCAGTCCTGTTGTGTTCATCGTACTCAATTCCTCTGCAAACTGAGCAGCAACTATTCAAGTTTAATTTATTCTTACAACACTGAGAGTAGAGAGATGCTCACACAAAATTAAAGCAGACATAAGCAGTGTAACGTTGACCTCAGAAAAGGAGGCAGGAAATGTTTCGAGTTCAAACACGGACAGTGAGACTAACAAACCACAAAGTATTTCATATTCAATAATAACTCAACTATTCTCTTTAGAAATAAAACTTTCTGATCTCATCCTGACAAATTTACAGCAATCAGTGAACATCTCAATTCTAAGAGATGAAGGCAACAACATAATGTACTTTGTATGTGATTTAATACACAGGAATGGAGGATATTTGCATAAGAGATGTTTAAATCCAGACGGGAGCATTTCTTTGTGGTGTTTTATGTTTTAGTGTCTGCTAGTGTTCTCTCTAAGCTTCTCAGAGCACACATCAGTGATTCTAATGCATTCGCCTTTTCATGGAAGTCAGCTGATATGAGTTTGTGTTACTTGTTTCTCGAGTCATTGTTTTCCTTCCAACTGCACTCTGTTCTGGGGTCAGTGAAGGTGAATCATTTGTTTCACTATATTCATTTTGATTTACGTTGCCTGTATTTGTTACACATTCAGGGATCTGAGAACGGTCAAGTTCCTAATACAGCGGGGAGTTTGTTTTTCAAAGTGTGTGATGTTATTTACCAGTAAGTGCTGATTGTAACCTCCTCCGTTTATATCGTTTGTAACGTGTTGTTTCATTAGAAAATGTAATAAAATGAAATTTTCAACAAATAAAATGCAGATCTTTAAAAATACATTTGATCAGAAAACCATTCGTACAGTAAATTACGATTGTAATCAATACATCGCTTAGACCTCCAGCAATATGTTAAAGCTGCACTGCTTTGAAAAGCCAGCTGCCAGTAAGCGATCATCACCTCTCTCATGAGGATCTGGACCCTCTGGATGAACACCGAGGGGCTCGAGATGTCAAATCTCTGATCCAGACCTTCCAGACTCAGCTGCATCACCTTTTCATAGCAGCTGCACATCTTCACTGGATGGAAGGCAAGCATTGAGATCTTCTCCATGTGCTGAGGAAGAGGAATAGATTACAAGCACTGAATGTCACTAAATGTTTCTGAGTTCAATGGAGGCAGAGGGAGCATCTCCTTTACTGAATTCCCCTCTCCAGGAGGACCTCCTCTACGTGCTCACCTGTGCCACCATCTCCTTAGTGCCCTCATTCAGGACGTTTTTGCTCATGTCCACCAGCTCTCGGAAGAAAACCTCGCGGACCTCGAAGAACCCTCGGCTGGTGGGCTCCAGCAGGGCCTCTAGGATGGAGCTGATGTAGGGCTGAATGCTCACCTTCAGCAGCTTCTCTGCTTTAGGAAGAACCACGGCTGCAAAACAAGAGAGAAAAGCAGGCTTGCAGTTTCAGGCAGACGTCTGGGATCGTTATGTCAGATTAGAAATGTGACAACCTGTAAATAAAGCCTCCAGTTGTTCAGTTATACATCAGTAATTTGTCTGCTAGCAGTGCATCTACCTTCCTGTGTGTCACCTAAACAGAGTAACTAACACCTCCACTCACAAGCTTCTATCAGTCACTTCAGTACGTACAGAACGTGGGGAGAAGGCATTTTCTTACAACGCTGAACTGAAGGGTTTTAAACAAATCCTAAGGACAACGGAGGAAGCATGAGGGCTGCTCCTGTTCATGTTTTATTGTTACTGTCTTTTATTTTTTTTTTTCCCCAGTTAATTAGTTGTTATATGAATTATAATGACTACAGTATGTTTATAAAGCTGTAGTTTTGTGAGGATATTTAAAACAGGTTGCTGCTCAAAATGAGACTGTGTCTCAATGAGGTTTACCAACATAAATAAAGGTGAAATAAAATAAATTTAAAAGAGTTAATCCAAAATGCTGCAGCAAGAGTCCTGACAGGGACTAGAAAGAGAGAGCAGATTTCTCCTGTTTTGGCTTCCTGTTAAATCCAGAATTCAAAATCCTGCTCCTCACATACAAGGTCTTAAATAATCAGGCCCCATCTTATCTTAATGACCTTGTAGTACCATATCACCCTATTAGAGCACTTCGCTCTCGCTCTGCAGGCCTACTTGTTGTTCCTAGAGTATTTAAAAGTAGAATGGGAGGCAGAGCCTTCAGTTTTCAGGCCCCTCTTCTGTGGAACCAGCTTCCAGTTTGGATTCAGGAGACAGACACTATCTCTACTTTCAAGATCAGGCTTCAAACTTTCCTTTTTGCTAAAGCATATAGTTAGGGCTGGACCAGGTGACCCTGAATCCTCCCTTAGTTATGCTGCAATAGACGTAGGCTGCCGGGGATTCCCATGATGCACTGAGTGTTTCCTCTCCAGTCACCTTTCTCACTCACTATGTGTTAACAGACCTCTCTGCACTAAATCATATCTGTTATTAACCTCTGTCTCTCTTCCACAGCATGTCTTTATCCTGTCTTCCTTCTCTCACCCCAACCAATCACAGCAGATGGCCCCGCCCCTCCCTGAGCCTGGTTCTGCTGGAGGTTTCTTCCTGTTAAAAGGGAGTTTTTCCTTCCCACTGTTGCCAAAGTGCTGCTCAGAGGTTTTGTCTGATTGTTGAGGTGAATGTTGTGATTTGGAGATATTAAAAATAAAGCTGAATTAAACTGAGTTAATTGGCTGGAAACAAGTAGAAGCACACGTAGATTAGATATCATACAATTTAAAAAGTTACCCTTCAGTAACTTTGTTTGGTTTAATGTCTCCTATCTGCAGCTGAAACCTTCTGAAACCGTCTCCCTGCTTTCCACAGGTCGACAGTGAAGTTAAAATATCAAACTGTAAGATATTGCTATATTTTTATTTTTTTTAAACCAAGACAATGTAACATCTACATATCTCCATCCATCTCCACACACACGTTATGTATTTTTACATATATGTAACAGTAAGTTAGTTGCTGATTTGGCCGTTTTGTTAGTTTGTCTGGTTTCCTTGTGCTTGCTGGACGTCTCTCTGGCTACTCTCTCTCTCACAGCTACATTTAGAGCCAATAATCTAACTGCATGGATGCATGTCTTCAGCTAGATGTCATGGATGGATGCATCATCATTCCTTTGTTCCAAAGCAGGTAAACTATAGGTTTCATAGGTTTATACACAAGCATTCTCACTGATACTCTTGCCATGGTGCAGTTTTAGAAACAAGCAATAAACGTTCCTATTAAGATATGAATCCACATTTACAGCTAAAACTGAACCCACAGTAAGAATTTTAAGCCCTGTAGATATTTAGAACAACACTGCTTTAACATTTACAGTTATTGGTACGACTTCTACTTCCATGAGTATTCTATCGATGACGGGCTTGTAACTAACCAAAGATGAAAAATGCTCTGAGAAATGTGCTGCTAGTATCTGAATGAGGAGAAGTGTTGCTCTTATCCAACCTCTGATCTTGTTGGTCACGTGTTCCTTGGATGTGATGATCTGGTCCACGTCTGTTCGTATGGAGGCCTCTAAAGAAGAGCGGTTAGCCTCACACTTCTGCAACACTGCTTCATACTGCGTCTGGCACTGCGCCTGCACCAGGCTGTACACAGCATCACTGATCTACAAACACAAAACACACAGCTGATGTTGCCAAACTCACACCTGTGCAGTACATCGTCTGTTTAAGTGTCACATAGTAGCCTAAATGGTTTGGAAAATGCATGCAGTGAATATATTAGTATATCTGCGTAACAGACTATTGAGTTTACAGGTGAATTTGGAAGCAGTTGGGCTGTACCTGCTGGAGAGGTCCTGTGGAACTACAGACCTTTGAAGAAATGTAGATCAGCTTTTTTTCTGTTGCACTCACATTACTAAAATAAGCTCCAAGCTTATACATACACTACCAGTCACAAGTTAGAACACCCTAATCTTTCCAGTTATTTACTGCAATTCAAGTCATTCAGTCCAATGAACAGCTTGAAATGGTACAAAGGTGAGGGTGAAGTGCCAGGTAAAAAAAAAAGAATTCAGAATTATACAAAAAGCCTTTTTCAGGGACAACAAGGGTTAACAGGTTAAATCTGTTCTGCAGCAATGCAGGTTGATCAAGCCTTGAAAGCTGCTGCTACTAATTCCTGCAGCTGTTCCAACTTTCTGGATTACTCCCCCCTCTGCCTGCATAGAAGCAGTGCTGGACACACTGTGGTGCCATACGCTCGTCAGCTGCAGCAAGAAAGCCTTTGAGAAGATGTCAGAATAAGACAAACAGGTCTGTCTGGGCCATGAAACATCAACACTGGACTACTGAAGACTGGACGAAGGTAAGATGGACTAATGAATCAAAGCTTGAAATCTTGGGCTCATCACGCAGGATCTTTGTGCGCTGTCGAGTAGGTGAAAGGACGGATCCACAGTGTGCGGCATCAACTGTCAAACATGGAGCAGGAAGTGCGATGGGCTGTTTGCTGGATCCAGGGTCGGTGACTCGTACAGAGTGAGAGGCTCCCTGAACCAAAACAGCTACCACAGCACTCCATGCAGGACCCTCTGGTGTGCAGATGGTCAGGGGTTCATCCTACAGCAGGATAACGACCCAAACGTAAGTCCAAGCTGTGCCAGAACTACCTCAGGAACAAAGAACAAGATGGTGAGCTTGGAAACATGGAGCGTGCAGCACAGTCTGCAGACTTAAAGCCCATCCAGCTGGTTTGAACTGGACAGAAGAGGGAAAGCAAAGCAGCTACAAGGTCCACATTCATGGGGAATATTTGATTTCTATTGTAGTATGACTGGCACGGGTTTGTTCAGCTGCTCTATCTGCCAAAGGTGCTACTTTGGTGAGTCAAAGGTTAGAATACATTTTAGTCTATAAACTGATTCAATGATTTCTTTTTTTAACTCCACGTGCTTATTTGTACTACGCTATTGTTTATTTCAGAGTGCAATCAGACAATCAACTGCATAACTTTCAATGACAAACTGGACAAATTGGGGTGCTCTAAAACTTTTGACTGGTAGTGTACATCTGAATGAATCACACAACACCTTTGTCATTAAAGTTCCTGTTATTCTGGCAAAATAGCACCATGTTTGAAACAAAAGTGCTAAAAAGACCCTGAAAAGTTCCAGAAGAACAAGGAGCATTTCAAACAGGTGATGTCAACATTTACAAGTCCCCCAATCACTGGTGCAGTATCCACCAAACTTGCAGGTTAACACTTATTTTGCTAAAGACTGAGTCTAATAATCCCAGAGTAGTTTCTCACCAGTATCCAGTTCCTTTGTCTCTCATGGAGTTTGCCTTTGAGGCGGGGGGAGATGAGGTCTCTCAGCTCAGAGAGGAGGCCCTCCATCACCAGGTTAGACAAGATCTACAAGGAAAACGATTCCCACATACAAATAAGAGGACCACGAGCACTCTGCACTTTTACAGTCGCTCGTGTGATCGTCATGGTAACCTCTCTCTGTACGTTTTCCATGTTGCCACATGTAAGGAAGCAGAACATAACAGAGGGACTCACACAGGCCATGTGAGATGAACTACAGCGTGTGCAATTAAGTTTTCTTCCACAGAAGACAACGTAAGGTGGTTATGCTTCCATCAAACTAAGTCTGTTATCACATAATTAATAATAAGACATTTTATTTGTGGGCGCCTTTTTAAAGCATAATCAGACAAACAGAATGATTTAAAAACACATCATTAGACAATAACTTAATTTAAATGACATAAATGTGATTTGGGTTTGAAGAAGCATCTAGAAAAACCTGTTCAGCACTGAAGCATGCACAGCAGGGCCCGACTACGATGCAACATGTGCAGAAAGCATTTAATCTTCTGACCATCAGAGGTGTTTGGTGAAAACTTTGAACAACCTCGTGTCGCAATTCAATGAAAAATCAGGTTGAGGGAGGACATCAAGTTTATATGCACCATGTTACATTTTATGACACAGCACCTGATTCATCCCAGCTTCCAACCCCCCCCCCCCTCAAAGTCCGATTGAGGCCACAGAAGAACATTTCTGCCAACGCTACCTGTGACGGTGCACCACACATCATTTCCCAGGTGCCATACTGGCCTTGAGCTTGACGGTAGAGTCGCACTGCATTAGTGAAGGCTGGTGTCTGAACTTTTTTCTCATCTGACAAACCTGGAATTGAAGAAGCAGCCGTCAGTGAACTTTTAACTGATAACTGCAGGTCTTCTATGATGAAGGTAAAACAGGAGGGAAAGCAGGGCTGATGACAGAATGCAGCATCGTGAGATTAAGGAGACTCTTTCAAATAATCGAGTTTTCTCTCCTTCAGATGGTACCAGGCGATTTCAAACAAGAACAAAAGTGGAACAAATCTGTTTCACCACAATTAATTTGACTTTTTTATACTTTGATCATCAATCACACAACTCCTACAATCATCCACGCTTCATTTGAATGTAAATATAAACTAATGGATGGATAAATTACAGTTAACTGTTTTTAGTTGATCGCCTCCACCAACCAATCAAGCTGCAGTTTAAACACATAACACACAAACAGTGTCATCATTTTATCCTGCTGAAGAAAACACTGCGAGCTGGTGAATGAACAGATGACTTATTAAACTGGGGGTCGGTCGGGTGCAGGAGCCCAGATGACTTTTTACAATGAATGAATTTTGTTGGCTTCATATTCAGTGTTTTACACGAGAAATGTGAGTAAAAATGATCAGATTTCATAACTCTGTCTGAACAACATCTAGGATATATCTGCAAGTTAGTTTTACTACATAATTAAAACTAATGTATGTACCTTGGTAAGGTAATTGTTTTGCCATGTAATTAGAGGTTAGTTGTGTAAGGACACCGCTCAGCTTTTAATTTGTATCACAGGGATTCATTTTTAATTTTAAGATAACAGAGGAGTTTTTGGCCATGCAATCCATAAAGAGGAAAACGTGGGGAGAGGACTTGTATGACACGCGGCAGAGGTCATCAAGAGGTACAAGCTACCTCAGAGTACACTCGTCAGGCCACCACAGATGGATCGCCAAATCTGACTGGAACAAAAGTCGGGCTGCTCAGAAGAATCCAGGGCAGGTTGAAAGAGGACAACCCTGAGCAGAGGTTGGTTTTTTACACTGCATAACCCACCAGGAAGCCCTGTGCAAGTCTGTGCTGCACCTCGATCACACAGTGAAGCCAGTTGTAAAATGCACTTTAGAGTGAGGGGACCAAGCATTCAGATGATGTCACAGAGGATGCTGGTGTTGTTTGGCTCCACGTATGTGTGTGAACAGGCAAAGCAGCACCCACAGATCCCAGCTGAGTGATGAACACCTCAGATCTGTTCTTGCCACAACAAAACTAACCGGAGATTCTGATTCACTGACAAAAAAGTGTGATCTTAATGTTTATGTTTGATATGCATGCATCTGGTGCTGGCCCGTCACATTTTAAAAGTCAATGTGGCCTCTGAGCCACCCCTGCTCTAAACTCAGATGAAACACAGGTTCTTGTACTTGGCCTTCAAACTCGTAGAAATGCAGCATCTATCCAGATTCTCACTCTGCATGGTCTTACTTTGGCCTCCAGTGAGACTGAGGGTTCGTGGAGTCCTGTTTGCCCTTCAGTCTGCATATCTGTCTCTAAAGTTAGAAATATCCTGTCTCAGAGTGACGCTGAAAAACTAGTTCATGCATTTATTACTTCCAGGCTGCACGACTGTGATTCATTATTATCAGGAAGTCCTAAAAACTCCCTGAAAAGCCTTCAACTGATCCAAAATGCTGCAGCAAGAGTCCTGACAGGGACTAGAAAGAGAGCAGATTATTCTGAAAAGACAAAACAAAACAAAAACCTTATCATAGAAGTGTATTATCCCAGCAGAGCACTGTACTGTCGGGCTGCTGGTTTACTTGTGGCACCTATGGTGCTTAAAAGTGCAAAGAGAGGCAGAGCCTTCAGCTTCCTCAGACTCAGGAGACAGACGCCCCCTGCTGTGATCGCTGTCAAACGTTTGTCCTTCCCAGAGTGCAGATCCGATCGTGCTGTTGTATTGTAGTCTTGACCTTACAATATAAACTGCCTTCAGGCAACTGTTGTAGTGATTTGGCACTGTTATTTATTTATTTATAAATAAAATGTCAAAAAATTACAGACAAAAGCAAAAATGTTCTGAATCACATTTAGTGTTAAATTTAAATGATCTCAGGATATTTGTTTTAGTTTCACTTCTGATGGTTGTAAGCACGACGTCAATTAGATGTGCATTACAAGACAAACTGTACTTGTGGTTTTGTGTGTGTGTGTGTGTGTGTGTGTGTGTGTGTGTGTGTGTGTGTGGAGACAAAGGCTTGTGTCACAGGGTATTTAATGAAAACAACTTCATTTCGTTCACTGTAGTCAGACTATCTGGGACTTTATGGCCCGTATGTAGTTACTGCTATAGCTCCGGTCAGGGGCTGACATCTTTATTGGCAAGTCTCAATCACAGCAACAGACTTAACAGTCAGTAAAGCAGAGAAGGAAAAGAGAGCAGGAGCGCAGAAGACAGAAAAGCAACGTGCAGATCTAGTTTTTGTTTACAGCACAGAGAAGAATCCAGAGCTCTGACAAACATGAATGAAACTGAAAGTAGCAGCTCTTCGTTTGCAGCCTGTCTAACGTGTGCCTTCCTCCTGCTTTGCATAGATTCCTCTAGTTTGTTATTCATTCTCTCTGTCCTACTATTATAGTTTTACACCACGCACAGCTGCTGTGGAGCACCCACCGTTTCGTTGTACACACACAATGACAATAAAGGGTTATTCTATCATTACATTAGCATGACTCACCATTGTTGGAGTGTCTGACACAGTCTTGGAGTACCATATACCACTTCTGCTGCTCTTTCTCTGTCGTCACACAGAAATAGTAGTGGCGGGCATAAGGGTGCCACATTATCAGAGGGTACGGAGTGGCACACTTTAGAAAGGGGGAACTTCCCACCTTGGCTTTAACACCTAAAAAAAAAACCGTTGCATTAATAATACACTGAAAACCTCACTGAAGTTTCTCTGTAGAGTTAAAGGGTAACAAAAAGACTTCATGTTGTCCGTGCTCACTGATGGTGTGCAAACATTTCTGAATTTGCAGTCAACATTTCCTTTTCTTGAGTACAGCAACATTCAGAAACACCGTGGCTGCCAGTGCGACCCCCCCAGCCTCCAAGAAGACACATCTGCAGTCTCAGTGTTAAAGCGTCTTGAGGCGACTTTTGTTGTGATTTGGCGCTATATAAATAAAATTGAATTGAATTGAATTGAATTAAACTCCTGCATCCTCGCTCTCCAGTTTCCTCATTAACAAATTTGCGTGTGCTTTACCCCATCAGCCTTTTACAGCTAGAAAAAGGTTTATATAGTATTTAGACAATGGCAGCTCTCAACTAACAGCTAAGAGAAATGTTGGTCTGCTTCACCACAGAGAGAGCTCAGTGCCTTCAGCAACAACATTCAACCAGTAAGGCTGAAGTCCTGGAACCTGTTGTTGGATGCACACTATCCACCCCAGCTTCACCCCGCTGTGGTCTTTACTGAACAACAGGGGTCAGGATCGGGCAGCTTATATCTACCATAGAGGCAGGGTACACCCTGGACAGGCTCTCACAGTCACACGTTCACAGTGACCAGTTAAGCTGACCCCACTGACTGCATGTCTTAAGTTGCCACAATAAATCATTGCATTTGATGAACTGAGTTTCCTGTGGATTCGAGTTTTCCCCTTCCTACTGTAATAAGTACACTCTCCTTACCTACCCGCTCCTCACCTGGCAAGCTGTTGCTGATCAGATTCAGGTATTGCTCCATAGATGTCAGGACTTTATACCCGGCACAGTTGATGGTTCCTTTGGGATGGAGGAGTCTGTCATGGGACTGTGGTGAAGCCAAGGAAGAACAGAGTCGATGTATTAGACAGTGAGTAAAACTTGCTCATGTACAGAGAACACTGCACCCGTCTCACCGCCTTGCTGTCGTAGTACTTGACGTCATGGGAGTCTGGGATGGAAAGGAAGTGGTTCCTCCATTTCTTGTTTTCCTCCAAGTACTGGAAGAGGGAGCCTGAAAAAATGGCCTTGTTCTCCAGAGGAATCTGTGACACCGAAACCGAAGAGAAACCTTTGAGTCATTAAAGTCTCTCTCTGTCCATTCAGAGCCAAGAGGACTCACTATGGTCATAATCCAAATGATTAACAGACATAGCTCGCTAATCTGTGAGCAGCATCGGTGTGACACTCAAAACAATGAGCCACGTGAGACATCCTTACTGCAACGATCACTCGCTGGTGTTTGGAATAAAAGCAGAGCTTTCAGAGAGGATTTTGTACCTTGCGGTGAAGCAGCTGAGGTTGCAGGGTTCCTCCTCCCTCTACGTCAAAGCGAACTTTGTTGAACAGAGCTACCGCGTACTGCTGCTCATACAAACGCCCAAACTCAGCAATCACCTTTCCGGTCCGAGCTGCAAACACAAACACACAAACACACACACACACACACACACGATACAATTAAATCTGCGCAAATGTTTCATGATGAAAGAAAAGAAAAAAACTGAATTTGGGTTACAAAACAAATTATAAGGGCCTGTCTTTCTTTACAAGCTCTACTGTTAACAACGACACTTATTTCCCTTTGGTTCTTATTTACAGCAAAGCAGTTTACCAAATTATCATAATCTAACCAGAAGCTCAGGATTAAAATGACATTTTCTTTAAAATTGACCAACATCTAAAGAAAATGAAATGACAAAGAGGCCTGTCTTATCGCACACAGCCTGGATCTTACTGCTCAGCCTAATGTCTTGGCCCGGCCCACAGACAGTGGAACCATTCCTGTCTTCCTTCTGGACCTTGTTAGTTTCTTCAGGCCGAGTTGTTCCTGCGTTCTTGCCTTACTGGTGCTGCCTTCTTTAAAAACAGTCACAGCTTTCTCTCCAGCTAACCTCGTTTCCTTATATAGAGAAATTGGGGCGTGGCGGTATGCAGATAGTAAGACTACAAGATGTAAGCACAAGCCTGTGGATTTGGAGGCAAACTGACTAACATGTGCACAGTGGTAAGAACAAACTGGCCGACATGCACGTGTCATGAGTCTAACGGTGAAATGGATTTTTTTTTTTGCACATGATGAGAACATTTCCACACACACAGGTAAATGAAGCCCACGCTTCTGTTGTATGATCAGTCACACAGATGGTCTCACTGTCAGGTTCAAACAAAGCGGCCTGAGGCTGAATTAAACTCATCCTCTGGCCTTTATTACTGGAACAGGAATTCAGCCCGCTGAAGGCGACTGGCCTCCTTTTATACTCGACCTGCCTCAGGTGAGCATCTGGAACGGCCAAAAACAAAACATCTGAAGAAAGCAGCACCAAACCAAAGAAGAAACTTTTACATGTATACAAACTCTTTCAGATAATAAATAATTATTCACATACTATATGTATTCATTCACCTCTCATTCTGCCATCCATCCGTCCCAGCCACCACCCCAACTCCCACCCACAAGCCTGAATCACCGTCCCCACCTGGGTGGGGGCAGATAAACTGGGCTGGACCAGTGTGAATGGCTAAACATCTGAATTTTGGGGTGTCCAACTCATTTTACACACACATGCGGCCCAGATTCCAGTCTCACGTTAAAACTGTGCAGCGTCTTCACCGCTGCTGCCTTTCTGTTTGAAACTGGGGGCTGTGTGGGCTTAACGCCGTCACCTTTTATTCAGATGCTGCTTGTATTGCAGGTCTGTTTTCAGTGGATGCAACACTCTGGTCTAACATATCGGCGCGCTGCAAAGCTGTGCATTAAAGGAAGCATAGAAGTAAACACTGCGTCAAGACTTTTTTATTATTGAATTATTCAAAATTCTCAATGTATTGCAGCCCTAGAAGGGTTAACACAAACCATTTATACCCTGGAGTGGTTAGGAGTCATAGCTAATGTCACAATGCAGAGCAGCCAAGAGGCTTTGACTGTTGGCATTATATGAATAACATTGAATTTAAGTAACATATTGAAGTTGTAGCTGCAGTCAAAACTGCAACGGTTGCTGTAAACATCTGTGTCACTGTTTTTCACATAAACTATGAATATCAATGACTGCGGCGGCGGCTGGACAGATACTGCAGGAGTTACAGATGACATGGCTGAATCAGTCCCAGATGAATGGACCACCAGCACCAACGTCATGTCATGCAAGACACGACAATCCTATCACGATTGAAGAGAGTACCTCTGACAAGGAAAATGATTTACTGCCTGTAAATAATGAGAGCACTGCTTTACACTGGTGTGCATAAATAAGCTCATCACTGTACACTGACAGTGATGAGCTCCCATCAACACCAGAAAGACACACGCAGGACGCCAGCGATGACCAAACCTAAAACGACTAATGCCACATCCTTATCTTAAACGCATTTACAAAGTCACTCGTTGTTTGTATTTCTCTAACACAAAGCTGGACAGTATTTTTCTGTCTACGTCTTCATTGTGTGATAAATACAAAGAAAGGAAGGAACCGTCGGCCACCTTTTCTGGTCCTGCTCGCGCGAGTTTCTGGGAAGAAATATTTAATATACAAAACCTGATCTATGACGGCATACTTGCAGTGCTGGGCACATTCAGATAGCGTTAATGTTCTGACTCAGTGAAATCATTAATGACTTGGAGATCTGCAGAGAGGAGTGGGACAAAATCCACCCTGAGATGTGTGCAAAACCTTTGGCCAACTACAAGACTAGTCTGACCTCTGGTATTGGCAAAACCTTTGTTGGCACCTAGTACTAAAGCACGTTTTCAAAGGGGTCAAATACTTATTTCCTTCATTAAAATGCAAATTAATGTGTAAATTGAAGTGCGTTTTTTGTTATGGTTCCGTCTCTCACGGTTCAAATAAACCCACCATTGAAACTATGAACTGAACATTTCTTTGTTATTGGACAAACTTGCAGAATCAGCAGGGGCTCAAGGAATTTGAACCGTATAACTTTCCTCAAGGTTTAGAAGTGCGAATACGGGAATTTTGAATAAACTTTCACGAGGCACATTTGCAAACTTGGACACTCTTGTTTGATGAGAACGCCTGGTTGGCAATCTCTGACCCAACTTATTCCAAAGGTTTTCTACTGGGTTAAGAATCCACACCAAAGTCACTCATATCGTCATGGAGTTTGTGCACCAGCGCACAGCCATGTTGGAACAGAAAGGGCCCATCATCAAACTAGTTCCACTGGGAGCATGAAACGGTTTAAAATGTTTTGCTATGCTGCAGCGTTACAAGTTCCTTTCAGTGAAACTAAGCAGCAACTCCTCACAAACAGCCCCCCTCCAAACGTTACACTTGGCACAGTGCAGTTAGACAAGTACTGTTCCCCCGGCAACCGCTAAACCTAGACTCGTCCATCAAGTTGCCAGACGGAGAAGTTAGACTCCTCACTCCAGAGAAATGTCGCTACTGCTCCAGAGTCCAGTGGAAGCTGCTTTACAATTTGGATGAAGCTCATAGGCCAAAGTTGGCGACCTCCACGCAGCAGATTTAGAGTGTAAAGACCCTTAAATGTTACACAGAAAGCCCCAGAAAACACAAGCAGCAAGTACTTTGAGACGATTAACAATGAATGATCATCTCACTCCCCCCTTAAAAAACCAAAAACAAACAGTTTTGCATTTCATTGTTTTCTATGTTCTTTACAGATTTTTATTTTAAATCACATTTTACAAAGTTTCTGTTCTGGTATCATAGAGATCATTTTCTGCAGTCACATGAGTCACATGATCCGAGAAAGGCCCCTTCATCATCACTAAAGGTTCAGGTTCATCTGATCCAGCCAAAACTATACGTTACCAGTAGTGCAACTGGAAAACAAACATAACCCTGGAGATGCCCTCCCGGAGGGAGAGCACAGGCCTATTTAAACCATCCCGACGCCTCTACCATGGTGTAAGCCAATCAAATTAACTACCATCACTGAACCTCTGCAGGGGGTAACCCTACTGAGTATACAAAAAGGGGAGTGGCCATAACAAAATGACGTGCTCTACTCCCTGAGCGACAGCCGTCCCAGACACAGAGTCTGTTTGCTGGTTCCACAGAACAAAGCTGAAGGCTCTGCCTTCCACTCCACTTTTAAACAGCCCAGGAGCCACAATTAAGCACGTAGTCTGAGAACCAAGTACGGTACTGGAACAGTCTTTGAAATCAGATGGGCTTCTTGCTGCAGCATGCTGGAGGCTTTTCAGGCAGTTTTTAGAACAGCTGGTTGAATGAAGAAAATATCCTGGCTGAGCTGGAAACCTGGAAAACATTTTCTTAACTACAAAAATATCGAAATACGCTCATATACAGTGAAAGGTCAAAGTCAAATAAAAGAAGCCGTGTGCGATCTAAACTACAGAAACTGTACCTTTACTCTGTGTTCTTGGAAGGCTTTCTGACATTAACAGGAGACGGAAAGCGTTCATGCAGTGCTTTGGTTTGGTGTGTGTTCATGAGTGTTTGTGTGTGAGAGTGAACGAGTGAGGCGTTTGTGTCTGTAAGCCTGCGATGAAGAAAAGCGACAATATCAGCATTTTAAAGTTGGCCTGAGCGCCGATGAAACATCTTTGTACTGCTGAAAACGAGTAATTATGATGGTTAATAATAATAATGTGTTACCTAACAAGCCTCAGGTCACTGGCTCAGCGTTTTACCAGCCCGTGTTTGTTGTTATCAACTCATGAAAAGCTTATTTTTATATTTTTAAATATTAACGCACTTTAATTAACACAATATTTTATATTATTTCACTTTCAATCTGAAAAATGTTATGAAAGCTTTTGGAAAAAGCTCCACCTGAGCTCAGCCTGTCAGACTTTTACACGTGACTGTTGAATACGTTTGTACTGCAGGTCTAGTTTAGTCACAAACGAGGGTGAATCGCTCGCGTTTCCATGGTGACAATGGCGCACTATAGACCGCTGCAGTACACAAAGCGTCCAAGCAAAGAATTTGTGTCAATTAAATTAGTTGAATGGTTGCATCCCTAACACATTTATTGTCCAATTTGAACCAAAAGTGTGATAGGGTCCATCCCTGAACACATCGAACTGCAGTATTTGACATCACAGTAGCACCTGATGGCAACAGCAAAGTCTTTTTACATGTTAAGGAACAGTTTTAAGGTGGTTGGGATGAACAGCCTAAAATGTGGTCAAAAAAGCCTCCAAGAGAATGTCTCACTTTATGTTCAAAACCTTTGGCCAAAGGGCGTGACCCGGGCAGAATGGCGATTTATTGGCGTGCTTACTGGAGAAACTTTGCCAGTAAGCAGGAAACAGCTGTAACTCAAAGACACATTGTCCGATCCTCCCAACATTCTCCGGTGTGATGGGAATCCGGCCATGAACAGATGAAGCACCACATGGTGACGACAGGAAGCTGTCACCTACTGCTCCTTCCAGGTTGGGCACGTCCACCTCAGAAGCTGAATACACATCAGAACTTGATGATGCTGGCGTGCTCTGGTGGCTGGGGATTCGCCATGAAACAGGAAGCAGTTTGAGGGGTTTGGGAAGCTGGAAAAGTCATGAAATTTGGCAGAAACGTGCAGCGTGTTAAAGGCTCTCAGGTTGTATGGCTCTGGTCATTGAATATTACAAAATGGCTCTACGTTTCAACTGTGAAATCTTGCAGCTTCTGTGATGTCTCAAGATGTACAAAACATCTCTTGGAGCTAAACGCCAAACCCAGAAGAAAGGCAGCTATTTTGAATTTAAAGTATAATTTTGACAGAGTCCCCGGGACTTCATCAGATCAGCATGATCTTTGATGAGTACAGTCTAAAGACCTTGGTGATGTTAAATTGTGAAGCTTTTGAATTTTCGTGAAATAATTCGCCACAGGAGAAGATATCGCACATCTCAACTGAACATTGTTCAATCTGCCCCAGTGGCACGCTGAATCATCCAGTTAAGAAAAGCTCAAAAAAGTCAAGTCCGTTCATCTGGATGTAGCATTTTCATGGGGAGAAACTTTTCATCACTCATCCAAGAAGTCACTTGTATATGTCAACTGAGAAAATGTTACGTCCAGATTCAACTTTTGGGAATCTCTCCCAGACTCCCAAATTCCTGATGGAAGACAGAGACTGGAGATATCTATGTGCCCATATTAGGTCGTGTTTATAGTTCCACCTACTGTCAAAAAGGTTCTAATCATGATCCAATCTATGCAACATTTTAATTGATGGTTCCACTCGATATGTATCAGTATGTCATATAGTTAGTGGGTATTCTATATTGCCACCTAGTGGGCACAGAAGGTAAATGGTCAGTTGTAAACAGACCGTCTCTTATGTTAGCGCTTTTCTGCTCCAAGCACTCAAAGAGCAGTCAGTGAGGAAGTGATGTGACACTGAATCAGCCGTGTGACTGTGTGACTCACCCTGCAGCACGCTGGCTGTTCCCAGGGTGCGAGGGCCTTTCATTGCTGCTTTAAATGTCATAATTTTGTTGGCGTCTGTCAAAACATGGATAGAAGGAGTTCTGTCGACTTCTTACTGGCCATGTCATATATTTCTATTGAGGAGAAGTTAACTTTGAAATAAGTATTTCTCATTTTATCAGACCTGTTTAAAACAATCACCTGTGCGATCAGTTGGGTATTTGCTGAAGGTGAGAGGACCACATGTCACCAGGCAACAGGAAGATACAGGTCAGAGGTTAGAGATTTCACAGAGCCAGGGACAAGGGGAGGGAGGGGGGGGGGATTTCCTGTTTCACTCACTCATAGACCAAGTAAAGCTCTACATTCATCCGTGTAAAAACAAAGTCTTCATTAAGCAAAACACTGAAACACTGACTGTGACAACTGGAGCAAATAAACCCAACCAATAGTGTCCATTCTTCAGTCTTCTTGGTTTTAAACTCATTTTATCTTCAGTGAAGATACTGACCGGTACAGTTAGAGTTTTCACAAGTGAAGTGAAAATGAACGTTTGCGCTCTCTCTCAAACTCACTTTGACATACATATATGTGTAAATATTTAAAAAATGTCCCCTTCTCGCCCCTGCGGGCGGTTTATCAAGCTCGGGTCCTCTACCAGAGGCCTGCGCAGTATCTTAGCTGTTCCCAGGACTGCGCTCTTCTGGACAGAGATCTCCGATGTTATTCCCGGGATCTGCTGGAGCCACTCGCCTAGCTTGGGAGTCACCGCACCCAGTGCTCCGATTACCACGGGGACCACCGTCACCTTCACATCTTCTCTGAGCCCTTGGTATTACTCCAGCTTCTCGTGTTCCTTCTTCCTGATGTTGTTGTCATTCACTATCGCTACATCCATCACTACGGCCGTTTTCTTCTGCTTGTCCAACACTACAATGTCCGGTTGGTTAGCCATCTGTATCTGGAAGCCCCACAGGACCTTAGGTCGGCCATTCTCCACCAGCCTAGGGGGCTTCTCCCATTTTCACCTCGGGACTTCCAGATTAAGGTTCGCCCATGCAGAAGTAGGTTGGAAGGCAATAACAGAGAAGCCCAGGATTGGGTTTAGTCAATGAACTGAGGTGCGGGATAATCCATAATCTGGAGACTCTGCTCAGTGAAACTATGATTCTCCTGCTGCCTGGTTCTTCATGTGTCCATAACCCACCCCAGACAACCCACTCAGTCAACAATAGTTCAGTTTTCTCTAACTACAGTCTGTTAGCAGCTATGACATTCTCATTTTCACATGTCATAGTACCAATTAAGTGCTGACAACTCAATGCCCAATAATAACAGTCAGTATCTTCATGCATCCTGACTAAATGTTAAAACAAAGAGGCAACCAGGACACTAACTGATGAGTTTAATTTCTCTAATTGTTACAGTCCGTTTCAGTGTTTTGCTCACAAAAAAAACCCCAAAACACATAACTGGCCATATTCACACAGACTTTGTTTTTACATGCATGCTCACTCCAAAATATAAATGTAAATAATCTGTTACTAATCCAGTCTTGCTTTTAAACCGTGTGGTATCAGAGGCCACGCTGAGTTTTCAATAACAGGACTCAGCTTCTCAGTGTGCTAAAGTTTCCATCCAGCCACACAGAAACGTGTTTTTCATGCATTCCTCAAATTCCACATCTGATACGTGTACGTGCTACTCTGAGATGTAATGACAGTGAAGGAAAAAATTATCTTTAGCCTCAATCATGGCATTCACTACGTTTCCTGAGCGTTAGGTAATCCCTCTAAACTTTAAGCAGAAATCAAGCGTGGAGGTCAGTGTAAAATAGAAAGGTCACTGAATGTTTGTAGGTCTATACCAATGATGTTCATCCCACATTTCAACTTCCTCCATTCTCTGTAGATTCTATTTGTATTATAGCCAAATCCAAGTCTAGTATTACTCAAATTTTCTTCACACACACAAAAACTGTGAAGCTGGATTTTACAGTGCTCAAAGTTAAAATGTATTAAATCTGTTCAGCGCCATCTTCTTCCAGTACACAGTGTTACATCACTGGGTTGGTTGGTTTCGGTCATTATCAGTTAGGTAACATAAACTAATGTAACCGACCCAATAGCTCAGCGGAAGGAAAATTGAAGATTCATGTAAGGGGCTTACTGTGCTGCAACATTTTCATATTAAGACCAAGGACATACTGTCCACTTTCACTCTCTCTTAACCAGTAAGTGTTGTTGTTGTGTAGCTAGTTGCACTGATACGGGAAAATCCCCCTGTTGGCTGTAACATTCAGGTTTGTAAAGCACTTTAGAAATGAGAAAAGTGTGGAGAAGGGCCTGTTTGAGTTAGCTGACAAGTGGTTCACCCACATGCTGGAGTCAGAAACTCCACGTTTTCCTGGTCTGTGATGCTGTAAACAGTTTACCGATCAGGAATCCCATCAGTACGTCTGCAGGGAAAATAGTTTGTGTGTGCGCAACGGGGAGGAAACAAAAAACCCCCCAAGACAGTCCAAGGAAGAGGCGCCACACTTTTTTCACGTCAGTGTTTAAAAGTTTAACTTTAATCTGTCAGAAAAACAAAAACAACTCATTCCTTTGATTTATATGTCAAACTGAAATTCAATGTTTTTAAAGTAAACATCTCAAGTCAAACTCAGCTAAATAAGATGTATAAGGAATGTGCCTTGACTCTGTCTTCTATATTTTTAAATAGCAAAGCAATTTAATTAAGACTTTATATTATTTCTCCTTCAATCTGAAAAATGTAACGACAACCTTGAAATAAATATGGTCTAGTACACCCCACGCCCCCTTTAGTTGCACCCCTGTTTGCTGCAGGTATGCTTCGATGTAAAATATCTTCAGCAAACGATATAATTGAAACATGTATCAGACTAGGTTAACAGTTCATCTGCATATTTAAATACTTCTGGAGGATTACTGGTTGGAGCAGCGACAAAGTTTGTTTTTCTTCATGTCAGAGTTTGTTGGTGCTTTGATGAAAGACTCCCACCAGCTTTTTCCCAGTAAAGGTTTAAATTGTGGTGACAGGAACAGACGCTCACCTGAGACTGAACGTGAACAGTGCATCCTTCATTTGAACATCAATGTCACTGTTGCAGCCAAAGTCAGTACAAAGTGAAACCCTTTAATGGATTTTTAGTTTAAGTCTCATTATATTGGTTCAGTTATTAGTTTATATCAACTAATTAAAGTCTATCAGCAGCAACCAACCAGCCAACCAAACGTTACTTAGATGTAATGTTCTGTACTGACAGGAGATGGCGCTAAACACGTTTCTAAAACTTTAAGCACGCGCTTAAATCGAGCTTCACAGACAGAGTTACATCTATGTAGGGCTCCATGACGTCAATTAGTCATTATACATGATGTGTTTCATGTCTATTTTAATCAGTACTAGAAAACTGAGCCCAAATATCTACCTTCATGTGCGGTCTTCTTTATTTTATGTACGTTGCTTCATTTTCTAAATGGAAAAAAAGATAAAGAGCCTAGAAACCCAAACCCCGTACAGGTCACTGGTCTATCAGGTCAGGACTGGTCAGGACTAACCCTACAAAATTATGTGTGTCAGTTGTTTTGAAAATTAAACATCCCAACAACTAAGCAATGAAACAGTAACATGAACACTTTTTGTGAGTGTAATAAAAGTCACTTAAGTTCCTGAAATTTGGCCCAGTTCAGGAGAAATTGTAACAACACCCCACCCACCACCACCACCAAAAGTTACAACATACTTGTGGATTCTTCTGTCAGCTGTAATCCTCACAAATAAAGAGAACTGAGGTGAAACAAGCCAAAAATAAGGAATTGCTAAACCTGAACTTTCCACTCCTAACACACAAACTGCAAAGTCAGAGTCCAACGGGACCTTCCGTCCAGTCTCGGGCAGAAGATGAGTGGAACATCAGGAGGTCATCAGTGATGCCTTTTATATCTGTGTGGACCAGGCACGAGTACTGTGACACTTCGGTCCAATAGATACTGTACACGAGTGTGCTGCTGAAAAATGTCAGCAGCTAAGCTTATTCGCTTCAGACTCGACAGCAAGGATTAGAGAAAACCTGATAGGCTGTGACATGTCCGAGACAGGGCCACTAACGATCAGCAGAACTTTATCTGCTGCACTCCCCATTTGTAACAAACTTTAACGGGTCACATCATTTCCTATTACGTTTCCACAGTTTTTCCTTCTCTTTTGGTGTCGTGGAAGCGCTTCAGTACGACAAAGAACAAACCCGAACCCTAGACAGAGCTGTTTGGTCCAGCTAAGGGAAGAGAGCGGTGCGGTGTCCAACGCGCTACGTGGATATTTGTGGTTTATCAACGAAGCAGATAAAAAGCCCGTTTAGTTAGTAAACAAAGAGGTGCTGGACTCACGCTGACACTGTGGCAAAATGGAAAACACGCCAAACCAGCACTCATCAAACTAATCACCCGCGGCGCTCCTTACCTGTGATAATCTCCCGCTTGCCTTCATCCAGGTGACTAGAAATCACATCCCCCATGATCAGTGAAGCGTCCCACGCGAACGCTGCGTCAGACCGACAACTACTTTTTAAGACAAACAATAAAGTCTATAGAGACGTGTCTCCTGCCACAGCAGCCCTGTCCGCTCATGAAATGACTGCAGCGTCAGTAATAACGGGTGGTACCAAACACTCAAGTCGAAGCTGTCGAAAGGAAGTTCAAACTGTGTAAGAACTGTGCGTTTTTCTCTCGGACAGACACACCCTCCTAAGTAGGAGGAGAACTTCTGCCGTGCAGCCACGTTACGTTAAAGTCTCGTTGGGAAACAGCAGACACAGCGCTGTGGGACAGAGAAGGTTATTATAGAGCAGCTGGACAATGGAGAAGAAGTCAAAGCAGTAAAAAAGAAGATACAATGGCAAGAGAGAGAGTTGGTCACACAGGTTTAAATAACACACTAAAGAAGATGACTAAGCACGAGACAGGGGATTATGAATTTTGTGGACAGGAGGAGACATTTGAACGTGTGATGTTAGAATGCGCTGAATACAGGCAAATACTCACATTACAGAAAAGCAGAGTTCAGTCAAGGGTGCACGAAATATTACAAAGGAACGCAGGGCGATATTTGGGTTTTTAAGAGCACGTGGTGTTTATGTGAGAAGATGTATAGACTGACTGAGCCACACTCCAGTCCAGAAGGTGGCGGTAATGCACCTTGTTCGCCAACCGCAGCAAATAGCGACCACAGGGCTGTAGCCATGATACAAAGAAATCCTGAGGCCAACACAATCACCGTTATTATTTTCCTTTTCCTTCACCTCGATGGAAAACATCATAAGATCAAGAAAAGCTTCGAAGGATAATTGTTTCTGTAATTTTACACTGTTTTTGTTGATTAACAAACGTTTCCATCATTAATGTTTGATGGAAGATGGAAGAAGAAGGAAAACAGCAAAATGTTAAATTACAGTTTTATTACAAAATGAGTTTGAAGAATTCATGTTCCTGCCTCTAAAACTATATTAAAATTACTGTCGTTAAATATCATTTCGGCCCACAGGATCTTAGCTCGGCCACTTCACCACGCTGGAGGGCGTCTCCTATTTTGACCTCAGGACTCCCATATTCCCATATCCCCTCCATATTCGCCACAGATGTTTCTGTATACTTTGCTGGACACTTGGTTATGGCGTTCCAGTTCCTGTGCTGCCATGATTAGCGCCTCTGTGCTGTCTTTCAGTCCAGCTTTGTCCAGCCTGGTAGCATTTCTGGATATCAGCCACCTCCTCTATCTGCCGGTGGTACCGTGCAGGGGCCTGTCCTTCCATGATGGTTCCTCCTCTTCCTCCTCATTCTTGGGCTTCTGCTGCCTGAGGTATTCACTGAGCACTCGGTCGGTTGGGCTCATCTTCCTGATGTATTCGTGGATGTTCGTTGTCTCATCCTGGACTGTGGTGCTGACACTCACCAGTCCCCGGCCTCCTTCCTTCCGCTTAGCGTACAGCCTCAGGGTGCTGGACTTGGGGTGACCTGTGGCACATTACGCACATGGACATAAATACGTATTTCTTACTTGTCGGTGCTGCGTACTACACAATAACATTCAATATTTAGTATTTACTGTTAGTTACAGTTATCTAGGTTATTTCTGTGGTGTCATGTTTAGTGTGTTTATTGTGTTGCTCTCTTTTTGCTTGTTTTCCTTTTTATTTGTTTGTTTTTTGTGTCTTCTCTTACGGTCCTTCTTCCCCTCTGTTTTTCTTTCTCTCTCCCTTTCTTATCCCCCAGTCATGTCTGTCCCGTCTGTAACAACTTGAAATAAAAGAAATAATAATAATAACAAAGGTCAACCAAATGGCTGTGATGATCCACTTGGTAAAGTAAATCAGTTGGGCATCTTTCTGATGGCTAAAGATCCAAACGGGACAGGCAAAAAACCCAAATTGATAAAACGTGTAAAAGGAAGATGTCCAGCGATAAAACAGGCAGGCTTTCCTTCTTTCCTTCTTTCCTTCTTACACAAGAAATATCTTGTAACTCACCAATCTCATGGACTCACACTCAAAGAAACCACATAAACTTCCCCTAAGCAAACTAATGTGTACACTTGTGTCTGCACTCATATTTTGTTAAATGCGAACAAAATGATGGCAGAAGCGCTGCCAAGTGTCTGCACAGACAGACAGGCTTCAGTTAAGAGGGAAGAAAAAGAATCTGTGTTCACGTTCAATATTTGAATTTTAAAAAACAAACAAAACATTTTCAGAAACATTTGTGGATGTTTGTTTGTTTGTGTTACTTGAACACTAAAGTGGCCCTCCAATGAGACGACAGTGCCAGCAGCGGCCCACAGCTCATTTGAGACCCCTGATTTTAGACTATATTTTTTCACTACACCAACAATTGATAAATATCTTCTATAAACACGTTTCGAAAAATCTGAAACAACATAACAGCGATACTGGAAAAGCTGCATTACTGAAGGTGAGTGAAACATTTGGTTCAGGTTGGTTAGCACAGTAGAAAATTTACAAATAAAAACAAAACAAATAAACAATAAAGAGTGTCGTAAAATGATTTGTTTTTCAAAATAAAAACATTTTACTCTCCTCTGTCCTTCTGGCTCACATTTGTGGATATTTGAACTCACAAGTTAAATGTATATTCTGCAGCATCTCTACTATTCCGTGTAACTCTGCACTGAGTACGCGTGAGAGCGTTGACTTGTCTTCTGCTGCCCTCGCGTGGACACCAAACTGAAAAGTCACCGTTTTCTAGAAGCGTCTAAGTGCGCCATCATACCATAATCATCTCAGTAACTCTTGATGTACATTAGATATAAACTCACATCATATATACCTACTGATTTATTATCCCCGATCCATTATTTCATTTTCACGTAAGGGCTCATAATCGAGGCGCGGACGAGGCTTTCCAGAGTTTCAAAATAAAAGTACTTAAATTTCAGTCTGTGGGAAATTGACAATTTAGGGACAAAACTTGACCTGATAATCTAGATTTTTTACATCCACAAGTAAAACACCTACTTTACATTTTTCATAATATTAATAATATCCATCCATCCATCCATTCGCTTATCAGGGTCGCGGGGGGCACTATAGCCTATCCCAGCTGTCATAGGGCGAGAGGCGGGGTACACCCTGGACAGGTCGCCAG
>NW_024582702.1:264817-294010 GCF_018398535.1 Haplochromis burtoni | reverse complement strand
ATTGCCTGGTGTGCAATATAGCCCCTTTAAGTCAAAAGTGTCCAAACAGATTACACTTATGTTGCAGTTCAGTGCAGCGAACTTCAGCGTTTTCTGCTCATCACATCTTTTTGACTATTTTCATGTTAGTTTCACTCCTGGAAGCTATTTGGTGGAGCAAACTAGAGCTTACAGGATATCACATTTTCAGTTTACTTTATTCTACCTATTCCAAAATCTAGAATGAAGGAGGAGTTGTCGATATGTATTAGTTGACTTACTTTAGAACATTTTCTATTCAGTATTGTGTTAAAGGGAAACCAGGAAACCAGCTCGCCTGCATGATTTGACTTGAAACCTCAGGAGAGGTTCTCTCTCTCCCGTTTAGCCTGTTTTGCTATGCTCGCCTAACTGGAGGCTTTTATTTTGAATTTAACTGGAACGACTGGGTGTTACTTACTATGATGAGCTTTACAGTAGTAATAGCTCCACTCGGTTGTCTTTGGAGAGCAGGACGCGCACTGACGGGATCATCATGGCACCGCTGGGACTAAAAGCCATTGTTGGAGAAAGTAAAAATTTTTTTATTCTTATTTAATTCTTATTTTTATTCTGATTGTTGTTGTAACGTGGGGCCCAGCTGCTCCTTACTTTTTATTAATGAAATGTTGGTGCGCTAAGACGCACGGAATCACTGGAGCAAAGCATCTGCCGCGAAGTGTCGCAGGCAGTGAATTAATTGCACTATTCGCTGGTGTTCTGCTAAATTCTGCCGTTATTGCCCGTTATTGTGTTGTCAGTGTAAAAGCATGGAGCCCAGGTCCGATGTAAATCCGGTCGCGCTAATCTTTGTGCGGATTAAATGCTTTGACATAATTCTCTGGGGAAGACCAGAGGTGGAGGAGGACAGATCCGACTCTGGCTGCCTCAATAACCGAAGAAGCCGTAGTTTATACTGCCTTTACTATCCCAGACCTGTTTCTTTCCTCGTGCATTGATTCCACGGTAGTTGTGAGCACAGTTTGGTAATTCCAAACTGTGCTCACTGATTTTCGATTTGTGTTAGTTGCGCTTAATAAATCGCACCAGCGCATCTTTAGACTTCCAAAAACAGCAGGTACCCAAACGGCTAAAGGGAGGTTCAGTGAACTTGGCAGTGATGCGCCTTCACTAACTCATTGAGTAACCATATTAATAAAACTGGTTACAACCTATCAAGCCTTTGGATAGTGACTGTGCAAGTTATTGAAATACTGTCACAATCTAAATACATGTTTGCAGTGACATGGCCGTACACGGACAGGAAAGGTCTGACATTTACTCTAGACCAGTATAACAGCTCTATGCAGATCATATTTCCATTTAAAGGCAGAGATTTAGGCTATTTAAAGGATGTTGAAGAAATTCATCAAAGAAAATCAAAAATCAGACAGTTGCTGTCAAACAGGCGTATTGTTTAGATTGTGATGGAAATGAGACAGCTATGCTGGAAAACAACCGAATATCAAGTGTTATTTAAAAACAAAATCACAAGGTAACAATCACTCAGAAAAATACTAATGCAATACTGTAAAGTACTTAAATCCTAAGAAAAGTCATAGGATGAAAGCACAGGTGTAGGCGTCACGATATTTACGACACAAAGACTCGTCCCCTGCTCTCATGAGCATCCCCTGAAAATCGTCTATGTCGAGTTTCATTGGGTGCAAATTTCATGTTTTAAACCTTGAAATCTATGCAGAGAATTAGACAGCTGTAAGCATGTAACGCTCACAGCTGTCTTGGTTGAGGATCCTCAGAGAAAATAATGGTAACATTGAGCTGCACACATGCTTCAACAGAAGAAAACAAAGTATTCACATTACAGTGCATTCATGCTCTCGTCTGAGAATGCGTCGTGATCACAGAGACTGTCTGCGAGTCCAGAAACTTCCAGGTGAATCTGAGCAGTGAAGGGTCACATCAGAATGAATGATAGTGAGGCTGTGATGTCAGAGGGAGAGCCCAACAGGTTATCTGTCTTATTCTGTCTGCAGACCAAAGTCATGACCATAGATGGATTTAGTTTATGTTGCCCAAACATCAAAACGTTGTCTCTCATGAACACACTGTACAACATGATGACAGTGTTTGTCAGGAAAGAGGAGGTTAAAATCCAGCGAATCCATGTGGATAGGAGAGCTAGAACTGAAGCAACAGCCGACTGTGCCTGCTGCCCGTCAGGCGGTGCTCCGTTCTTCCACAGGCACTTACACCTAATCCAGCGGACTAATTGGATAAACAGGACTATTCACTGACTTCACTGTAGTGTGTCTCTGACAATAGCTTTCCTCGTCATGTAGCTTGGTCTACCTGACTCATTGAGGTGTTGTGTAACAAATAATGTGCCTAAATCGATCATTTACAGTTATTGTAAATTCCTGCATGAGATGGCTGGCCTCACTGTGTGACTGTCATGTCACTGCAATGTGATTATGTCAGCTGAACAGCAGCTCTTCAAGCTTAACGATACCTTTTGGAGGAACATGATATGTAGACTTATTTTGGAGAGCAAGTGTTTGTGTTTATCAGTGTGTGTGTGTGTGTGTGTGTGCGCACACTGATGCAGCCATGTATGCTGCTTTCCTGTGATGTCACGTCCGCTGACACAGAAATAGCTGTGGGCAGTAGGGAGTAGTGGATGGGGTAAGAGGATTGGGAGCAGATTAGAGGCAACAATTGCAGTGGGCCTGTCTCTCAGTCTCTCCGTGCTCATTCTCACATCCTGGACATGTGCTTAAATCCCCAATAAGGGAAACCTTGACACATTTTAACAGAATATTGGGAAATGCTAGATTTGCTCTGCTTAAAAAACAATAAAAGAAAAAAGAATGAACTAATATCTTTTAGAAATGTCTCTTTGTGTTACTCTGTCTCTGTGAAAACAGTATTTTTTCCCTTCCTAGTTCTCTAGTGTTTTGCAAATTCTTCATAATGAAATGTTTTAAATTGTCAAACATTAGATTTTAATATCAGACAAAAACAAACTGGGCAAAGAAGAAAACTAAACTTTAACAGAAACTGAATCCAAAGATTAACAAACATACAAAACTAGAAAGACTATTGAACTCAAACCACGACAGCTGCGCCAGAAGCTTGGACGCTTATGATTCACCAACCAGTCGTTCTTCAGCCCGTGTCATTGGTCTGCAAATATGGAAATAACTTTGAAGTCTAATCAGTGTATTGTTCATACATGTTGCACTGCTATTATTTTCTATTTTATGGTTAAATTGTTATAATTTGTAATTAAAATTAGACACAAGCTCTGAAAAAGGATTTATGTTACAAATTTGACATCCACACAGCCAAACACGTAAAATCACTGACGTCAGTTCAGTGCTTACATTTCTGTGGGAGATCTCCTGAGCTGTGACCAACAGAAGACTCGCTGTTATGCATCTATCGGCGTAAGTGTTTGCATGATAATCAAAATGCTGTTTGAATGTGGCTTAGAGCAAAACGTGCTTTGACTGCTCAGAGTTGAAAAGTCCAATAAAAGTATCCAAAGTATTAACCAATCAGGTGAGGGGACAGGTGGCTGCACACATGTCAGCAGCATCCTCGCAGTGAATGCACCAAGGTGAAATAAAAAGCTTTGCTGCAATTTGGCAAAGTCTGGTGTCAAATGAATAGTTTCTGATTTATACCTGCTACAAGAGTATTAAAAATCTTCTGACCGAGAGCAAAATAAAAGCATCTGTGATGCCTGAATAGAACTAAAATTCAGCATTGAATGGCTCCTCGCACTATTCCTGAGGTGGCAGCAGCACGTCTGTGACCATGTTTGTGTGTTTCTCAAAGATGAGATTAGAGTGGAAAATTACCCCCAACTGATTTTACATGTGTACATAAAAGACCTGTAGAGGACTTGATGCCCGATGTAGCTTTTCTGAACCAATAATAACAGTTTTTGTTTCATCTTAGTTTAACTTCAGGACCTTTGCACACATCTGTTAGACAGTGTATAGAGTGGGAAAGGTTAGCTCAATCAGTGGCTCTCACTGGAATGCAGAGCTGCCATCAGCACAGCAGTCTGATTAAATGTCATATGCCAGTATAATGTGACCTAGTGGTAGCATATACAATGTAGACCTTTGGGGGACTCCGCTGCAGAATATGGAAAAACATACAAAATATGATTTAAACGACTGCAGAGCTGTCGTAGATCTACCGACCCAGTGCTACAGCCTCACTATGAAAATGTAATGATCCACTATATTAAATGCTACACTTGGGTCACATAGTACAAGAACAGAACATTCATCAGTATTGCTGCAACACAGTGAGCTATGATATCACCCTAACAAGCACAGTCTCAGGACTGTCCAAACCCTGACTGAGATGTTGTTCTGACTGCATGTTTCAGAAGGCTGAAGACAGTTATAATAGATAAGATAAGATAAGATAAGATAAGATAAGATAAGATAAGATAAGATAAGATAAGATAAGATAAGATAACCTTTCTTAGTCCCACACGTGGGAAATTTGTTTTGTCACAGCAGGAAGTGGACAGTGCAAAAGTTATATAGCAAAAATTAGAAATACAATACGAATAATAGACTGTACACAACTGTACAGAAGAGAATAGAATAAAATAAAATACAATATACAGTAGAATAAAATAGAATAAAATATACAATAGGATAAAAATAGAATACAAATTCTATATACAACTGAGTAAAAATACAACTGAGGTCACTTTTATAGCATGTGGACTGTAATCGTAGCAGTCAAGGATGAAAACATCACAGAGAAGTTATGGGAAAATATTATCAATAAAACAAGCAAGAGTTAGAATTTTTTATTTGATTTGATTCATTTTATTCTTTAAAAAAGTTTAGAAACTTTAATCTTAACGTGATCATCAAAGCTTTCATCTCTTGGTGATGTATGTGATGATGATTCATCTTCATCCATCCAGTTCCAGTCTGCAGGATTGTATTTTAAGAATGTGAATGTCTTTATTGATCCAGGCCACCAACAAACACCACATTTGTTCTTTACCTTAAAAGCTGCAGGAACCTAGAGTGGACATGCAAAGAAGGTTAAAATGATTCTCTAGTCTTTCCTGTCTGAGATAGAAGGAACATTTCTGAAAATGTTTCTCATTGAGAAAGCTCCTGCTTGTTTACTTGGAAACATGATATCAAAGAAAATACCTAATTGTTCTGATACAAATAAATACATTTAATATGAACTCATTAACACTGAAGAATGTCCACAGTTATGTGTAAGCCCAGTAACATGCTTTATAAAATCATGTTAATTTATTATACCGAGGTGTCAACATTAAGATTAAAATCTCCAGCTGCTCAATCGCGTTGGCAGCTGCTAAAATAAAACCAATTCTGTCACAGCAGCACTTTGAGACAGTGATCCAGGCCTTTGTTAGCACTCAGCTGGACTGCTGTACTTTATAAAGGGGTCAGTGCTTCATAGGTTACTCGTCTACAGAGGAGGCAAAATGCTGCAGCTCGTCTTGTAACTGGAACTCGAAAGTTTGAGCACATTTCTCCTATTTCAGCTCCACGTCACTGGCTGCCCATTCCTTTTAGGATTTGTTTTAAAATTCTTTTATTTGCTTTTAAAGCTCTCCATGGCCTCGCCCCATGTTATCTCTCTGAGCTGCTACAGCCTCATACACCCGCTCTGTCAGGTCAGCTGATCAGCTGCTCCTGCATGTACCCAGGACTGGGCGTAAACTTAGAGGAGATCCTGCTTTTGCTGTAGCAGCTGCCAAACTGTGGAACGAGCTGCCTTTAGAGATCAGACGGCTTCTTCTCTGCCTGTTTTTAAATCACTCCTGAAAACCCAGCTCTTCACCACGCGAGATGTTGGTGTTTAGTTTAGTTGATTCTATGTTGGTCTGTTTTAATTTTAATTCATTATGTGTTTTATTTATTTATTTATTTTTTATTTTATTCTATTGTCTTATTTACTGTACAACACTTTCATGCTGTGCTGGCTATTTTAAAGCACTTCATAAATAAAGCACTTTATAAAGTGCTTGGATTACTTAAAAGAAACAAAGAAGGTAAGAAAACAACAAACAGATGGTGTCAGTAAGAGCGGTCTCTCTGCTGTGACACCAGCAATGCTTTTGTTTTGCCAACATGCAGAGATAGATTATTGTCCTTGCACCAAAGTGCCAGCTGTTGCACCTCCACTCTGTAAGCAGCAGCATCATCATCCCAGCGCTCTGGTGTCATCTGCAAACTTGATAATGTAGTTTTTGTTGGAGCTGGAGGTGCATTTGTGGGTCAGCAGCATGAAGAGTAGCGGTCTCAGCACACGTGCCTGCAGGGTGGGAGGGGGCCGTGCTCAGTGTGATGGTGTTGGATTCCAACCTGTGCTCTCTGGGGTCTGTCAGTGAGGTCCAGGATCCAGCTGCAGTGGAGCAGGGCAGGCTTGCTGATCAGCTGCTGGTGAATGATGGTGTTGAATGCTGAGCTGAAATCAGTGAACAGCATTCTTACGTGGGCGTTACATTAATCCAGGTGTGACAGGGCCAGGTGGAGTGCCAGTGAGATCGCATCGTCTGTTGATTTGCTTTGACTGGTGTGCAAACTGTAGCTGGTTCTTGATGTAAGTCAGGACTAGTCGCTCAAAGCGCTTCATGATGATTGGAGTAAGTGTTAGTGGGCGGCAGCCTTTGAGCTCCGAGGCTGCAGCTGTCTGTGACACAGCAGCTTGGCTCAGGGCAGCGGTTCTTAAAGAGTTCTGACAGGTGGGGCGCAAGTTATCGTGAGGATTGGGAGGAGTTAAAATGGAAAAAATGGAACGCCACAAGGAAGCATAGTTAGCCCGTTATTGTTTTCACTGCTGATAAATGATGTGTTTAAGAACACAGAGGGTGGGACGGGGTTTTCACTTTCTGCAGACGATGGGGCGATGTGGGCAAGAGGACGACGGTTAGACTTTTTGGTAAAGAAAGTACAGGCGGCAATCACAGATCATAAATGGAGGTTTAAATTCTCAGCTGATAAGACTAAATAATGTTTTTACGAGAAAAAGAGTTGGTGTTGACATCAGGGTCAGATTATATGGACAAGCATTAGAAAGGGTAAAACAATTTAAGTTTTTGGGGTTGTGGTTTGATGAAAGGATGACATGGACTGTACATATTCAGAAATGCAAAAATGTGTTAAATATAATGAGGTGCTTAGTGGGAACTGACTGTGGGGCTGATAGGAAATCTTTAAAAGCTTTATATACTGGGTTGATTAGGTCAGTATTGGATTATGGGTGTGTAGTATATAATTCTGCTGCCAGAAAAAGTCTTCGTAAGTTGGATAGTATCCAATATCAGGCGCTAAGACTCTGCACAGGTGCATTCAAAACAACATCTGCAGCAGCACTACAGGTAGAAATGGGGGAAATGCCATTACAAACAAGAAGAGAGCAACTGACACTGACTTACTGGGCAAGTTTACAAGGACGTGGTCAAGATCATCCAACAAAAACTGTTTTCCAACCGTGCTGGGAAAAAGAGAAAACGCAATTGAAGAGCTTTGGGTCTCTTAAATTCACATACAGTGCAGGAATATATTAATCAGTATTATAGTCAAAATCTACACAGATGCATCAAAGAACACAGCCAACCAAAGCGGGTTAGCATTTATACTTCCTGAGTTTAATATCAAGGTGGGGAAAAGGATCAGTGACGATTTATCAGTGTGCACAGGAGAAATGGTTTCGTTATTGTTAGCAGTCCAGTGGATTGAAGAAACAAAACCACTAAGATCTGTGATAAGTTCAGACTCAAGCTCATCACTGGCCGGTCTGCAAGACAGTCACTCAGACTGCAGACTGACATTCTGATGGAGATCCAGCAAACATTGTTCAGACTTGTTATGATGGGGCTTATGGTCACGTTCTTATGGATACCAGCGCATCATGGAGTTAAAGGAAATGAAACAGACAGGACAGCAAAAGTCGCAACGAGGAGACCGATGGTAGATATGGTTGTTAGTGTGAGAAGGACGGAGCTCAAGAGTAGAATACGATGCAAAATGAAGGAAAGGTGGCAGAAGCAATGGGAGGAGGAGAGGAAAGGCGATGGTTTTATAAAATCCAAAGGAAGGTGGGGGAAATGAGAAGTACAGGCCGAAACAGGAGAGAGGAGACGATTATATCTCGACTGAGATTCGGACACACTGGTTTAAATAGCACATTGTTTTAACAGGTAAACACTGTGCAGGGGAGTGTGGCTGCAGCAGGGAACAGGGAACAATAGAACATGTTTCCTTGAATTGTCAGAGGTTTGATATTGAAAGGAGACAACTGATCAAAAAGCTGGACGATATGGACGTGAAATTGGACTTGATTGATTTGTTTCGCACGACCTCTGTAAGTGAAAGTTATCGGGCTGTATTTTGGTTTTTAAGGCAGACCCATTTGTTCGAGAGAATTTGAATTTTTTTTTTGTCATTTCGGTCCACACCATCACGCCCTGCCGCAGCTCTGCCGTCAAAAACAGGCTCCCTGCAGCCACTAACAGTGAGTAGGATTAAACTCTCACTAAATTATATATTTTTCATCTCTGCTCACCAGTTTCTGGATCTTTTGTTTTTATAAGACTAAGACTGAACTTTATTTTTCCATGTTTGGCGATGTTCACGTTCTGTTTAACTTGTTGCTTTTTTGAAGAAGTGCTGCAGACGAATGAAGCAGTCGAGTGACAAAAGTTACAAATAGTTGCTTGAAATGAAAGTTGTTTGTTTAAAACAAAAATTACTGACGGATTCATTGAATCCTTCGGGGGGATAATATTTCTGCCATGTGAGGAATGATGTAAAAAGACTGAGAACCACTGGTTCAGGGAGATGTTGAAGACGTCTGCTCGGACGTCAGTCAGCTGATCAGCACAGGCTGTGAGGACAGTATATTGTCTGGTGCAGCAGCTTGTGGGGTGACTTTAGTGAGACTCCTTCTCACATTGTGGACAGGGACAGCACTTTGTCTGGCGAGGGGTGGTTTTCTGTGCTGGCTCCTTGTTTTGAGTCTCAAACCTGGCGTAGAATGAATTAAGTGCTTCTGTCAGAGAGGTGGGGCCTTGTAATGATGGCTTGGATGTCTTGCCACATTCGCTGAGAATCTCTTGAGCAGGCGAAGTAATCACTGACTTTCTTTGAGCACTCAGGCTTTGTTCACTTGATGCCCGGGCACAGATCGGGTCTTGTCAGTCTGAGCGCTGCCTCGTCGTTGGCCTTGAAGGCACCAACCCGTGCTTTCAGCAGTTCTTGAATGCCTGCAGTAAAGCATGGCTTCTGGTTAGCACATGTTGTGACAGTTTTGATGATGGTGGCATCTCCAATGCATATGTCACTGTCTCAGCATACTCATTTATGTCTATGTGATGTTCAGTGGTCGCCGCTTCTCTGAAGACGCTCAAAACTGTAACTACACTGCACTCTCCAGATTTTATTTTACATTTCTGTTATAAGACCAAACTTAGCCAAGGTGGACAGAAGTCACAATTAGAGCAGGGCGATATGGCCAAAAATATTTATCACGATATAGATTTGAAAATTTGCGATAACGATATAACTGACGATATAATTGATGTGAGACAAAATGCAACTCCACAACTTTGCTAGCGTTTACAGCATCCTGCCATGTGACTGTATTTGTCTCTAACCATCAGGAACCTTCACGTTAACTTTTATCGAGTGGAAAAGTGTTAGCTTTCGTCCTCCAGCTTCACTGTTTATGTTATGCTAACATAGCTGTGTCGCTAGCGATCACATAGCACATCATTATATACCAGCTAGCCCAACTTCAGTAACTCTACAAACGTCACTGCTGTTTAGTTTCCTGTCTTCATTTATGTTGGAAGTGATAGCAGAGCTGTACGTTTGAATTTTTTCAGAAATCTCTCAGTCAGAACATGCTATATCATGCTTAGGTAACTAGCGAAACTAGCGAGCTAACTTCCATTAACCACCTGCTAACTTCTAACTCTGTTAAATGTAATAAATTTTGTTTTCATGGATGCCTGGATGCTAAACTTCATAGTTACACCTGGTAAAGCAGCAACGCTGATCATTTTATTACCGATGAAAGAATTTAGACAGTTTTTAACTCCCAGTGACGCTGCAGTGTTCGTTTGACTTTGGGACTGACGGACAAACACCAAACCAGTTCCACATCACTGAAGTGGCAGCATTTTTACAAACCTATTCTGGTTCATCCGTTTCACTCAACGATCCGCTTTCTCCATTCTCATTCTCCGTTGCCGCCATGCTTTTTCGGCCATGTGCGTATGAAAACAAAGGCACTGCACATGCGGGTTTTACCCATATTCTAACGCGATATTTCATTTTCTTATCGTTGCCTAACATTGTACCGGTATTACCGTGAACGGTATGATATGGCCCAGTCACAATGGAATTGTAGGTTGGAGATTTTCAATTTCAGTTCAGCTGTTTTTTTTTTTTATTTAGCAACAACAGCCGAACACTTAATAAACTGGATGAGGCAGCAGATTTTCTAGGTTTGCACAAACTAGTCTGTTAGTTATTAAGACTGGAATATCAAAAACGGGCAACTGGCAGATTTATGACCTGATATGTGAAAATGCTCTAACTCTTGATTGAACTGTACAATACACACAAAATATTTTGTTTACAGAGATAATGAACAACGTCATCAAGAAGGCAAGAGAAAAAGGAAAATGGAAGGTAACTGTCATTAACATCATTATTCATACGAAGTTGGATATCTGTGATTCAAAGATAAACAAAGACATTCATTAAGTATCAGATATAGTAGTTTCCTTTGCTATGTGTGATTTTATTATAGGTTTTGGTGGTGGACAAGCTGAGCATGAGGATGGTGTCCTCCTGCTGTAAGATGACAGACATCATGTCTGAGGGAATCACTAGTAAGTACTACCAACCCAGCCACACCCAGCTCACTTGTATGGAAGCCCGTTTCCGCCACTTAAAAAAAAAAAAAAAAAAAAAAAAAAAAAAAAAAAAAAAAAAAAAAAAAAAAAAAAAAAAAAAAAAAAAAAAAAAAAAAAAAAAAAAAAAAAAAAAAAAAAAAAAAAAAAAAAAAAAAAAAAAAAAAAAAAAAAAAAAAAAAAAAAAAAAAAAAAAAAAAAAAAAAAAAAAAAAAAAAAAAAAAAAAAAAAAAAAAAAAAAAAAAAAAAAAAAAAAAAAAAAAAAAAAAAAAAAAAAAAAAAAAAAAAAAAAAAAAAAAAAAAAAACAAAAAAAAAAAAAAAAAAAAAAAAAAAAAAAAAAAAAAAAAAAAAAAAAAAAAAAAAAAAAAAAAAAAAAAAAAAAAAAAAAAAAAAAAAAAAAAAAAAAAAAAAAAAAAAAAAAAAAAAAAAAAAAAAAAAAAAAAAAAAAAAAAAAAAAAAAAAAAAAAAAAAAAAAAAAAAAAAAAAAAAAAAAAAAAAAAAAAAAAAATAAACAAAAAAAAAAAAAAAAAAAAAAAAAAAAAAAAAAAAAAAAAAAAAAAAAAAAAAAAAAAAAAAAAAAAAAAAAAAAAAAAAAAAAAAAAAAAAAAAAAAAAAAAAAAAAAAAAAAAAAAAAAAAAAAAAAAAAAAAAAAAAAAGGATCCATAACTAAAATTTCGAATTATTTTCTCGAAATTTCGACATATTAACTCAAAATTTTGAGAAAAGCAACTCGAAATTTCGAGTTAGCGCTGCCAATCAGTAATCTACGTGAATGACGTCATTTCCATGTTACCCGGAAGCTGAAGCCCTCAGCTACAAATGCTACAGCTAAGCTACCGGTATTACATCCAGTCGTGAATGCACAGATTGCTGAGTGTTTTCAGCCTGGCTTCACAAATGATGAAATCCCCGTGTTATTAGCTGAATCACATGGTGTTACTATCAGCAAACGTACTCGCGAAAGCGCCAATTTGTTGGGATCCGTTTTTGAGTGCGCGTTCCTCTGCGCCATATGCTTCCGGGTAACAAGAAAGCGACCTCATTCACGTATATTTTTGATTGGCAGAGCTAACTCGAAATTTTGAGAAAAGTAACTCGAAATTTTGAGTTATGGATACTAGCTGTTTTGTCTTTATTTAGTGACGGAAACGGGCTTCCATACACTTGACCTGTAGCCGTGTAGTTAGTTTAATCTGTTTTAAATAAATCTAATTTAACTCTAATTTCTAATTAAGTTAAATGTATCCAACAGTGTTTACAGTGTGAAAATATTTCTATATTTATTTATTTTTTTGCAAGGTAATTGAAATATTAGAAAAGGATAAGATCAGCTGTGCGGTTCCTCGGTCGTTGATCCAGTGTTTAGTTTATTTTCCTCTGTTCTCAGTTTAAAGTTTCTTATTGATTTCCAGTGTTCTTGTAATTATGTTGTGAATTACATGCTGGAGTTAAATGTTCGTAGTTGTGATCTAGTCCCAGAGTTTGACTTCATGTTTATTTTTCTTATAGCAGTCTGTTGAATACCGGCTGTTTAGTCTTCCCTACGTATCCCATGCCCGGTGTACGTGTCTTACTTTCCAATCCATCAGTCATGTGCCAGTTTTACTTCCCCCTTTGTGTTTCGTTAGATTCTGTTCACCTGTTCATTGTCCTCATGTGTGTATTTAAGCCTTCTGTTTTCTTCAGTTCCTTGTTGCATTCTACCAACAGGTGTGTTCCAGTATTGTTTTTTACTTTTGCAAGTTCCAATAAAAAAAGCTGTCTTTTATGAGTTCACCATTTTGAATAAAAATGTCAGACTAAAGACAGGCTTTGGTATCCGTTCCCACCAGAACATTGCTGACTAAATAGTACTTTAACTGTGAGAAACATGGCACCAGGTAGTGACGGTGTGATGAAATCCCTTGAATGTGTCGACTTTTTCCAGCCAATTGCTTTGCCAAAAGGCAGATCACACGAAGCTCCGTCCAACAGCTCATTTGCGAGTACTGCTGCGATGATGCATGTGGGCTACATACCAAACGTAATGATTAGGGATGTTACTGGCCATTAATTTCTTAGTTGACTAACTGTGGAAAAAATTCCACTAACAACTAGTCTAAAATTAAGAATAATCAATCCATCCATCCATTCGCTTCCGCTTATCCTTTTCAGGGTCGCGGGGGGCGCTGGAGCCTATCCCAGCTGTCATAGGGCGAAAGGCGGGGTACACCCTGGACAGGTCGCCAGTCTGTCGCAGGGCTAACACACAGGGACAGACAACCATTCACACTCACATTCATCGCACATTCACACCTAGTGACAATTTGGATTATCCAATTAACCTATCCCCACAAGCTGCATGTCTTTGGACGGTGGGAGGAAGCCGGAGTACCCGGAGAGAACCCACGCAAACACGGGGAGAACATGCAAACTCCACACAGAAAGACCCCGGCCTGATGGAGGAATTGAACTCAGGACCTTCTTGCTGTGCAGCAACAGTGCTAACCACCGTGCCACCGTGCTGCCCAAAAAAACCCCTCAGATATTAAGTTAAATTTAAGAACCATCCATTTAATGGAAAACGTCAAAACTAATATCAGAGGTGTTTTGGAGAAAGCTAATTTCCGCCACGTGTAGAAGCTTCGTCAGTTCTAATGTCGAGAGTCCCAGATTTAAGTCCTGGGGGAGTGTCCCCAAGAGGGGATCCTTTAATCACACGAGTCAGCAGTGTTGGGCAAGTTACTTTGAAAAAGTAATTAATTATAGTTACTAGTTACTTCTTCAAAAAAAGTAACTGAGTTAGTAACCGAGTTACAAGATTCTAAAAGTAATTAATTACTTGAAAAGTAACTATTTCGTTACTTAAAAAAAACAAAAACCGTTTAACCCTTTTGATGTTTCCTCCACATTTCACCTTTAAAAACTGTTTATTTGCCTTGTTTGGTATCATCCTTTTCAGCACAACCTCACGTGTCTGAATTTACAGTTATGTTTTCATTTTGACATATTGTATTAACACAATTGATCTAAAATCAGACAAAACACATAAAATCCGAGTAGAAAAAGTTATATTTTTTACTGTAACAACCACAAACATGTTTAATGAATCATGTTTCATAACTTTAAATGCAAAAATAAATTGACAATTTTAAAATTATATGTACAACATCACAGCCTGATACCTGCAGGTCTGACAGCAGCAGGTGCATCACTCCTGTTTCTACCTGGAGACAGCAGTCGCCTCATTGTTCTGACACACAACACAAAACTATCCACAACACTACACACTAACTACACAAGACAACACGTCACTCCTAAATCTTCCCCCTCTTCCTAAACAACCAAATGTCATGTTGCCATGTCATTTTTTGATTTGTGATTATATATCGTTGTTGGGATGATAAGTGTCTTATATTGGGATATGAGATCATACCAAAATCTCAGACTTTAACCAGCCTGATGAACGCACTGACCTTGCTCTTTATCCACTTCAGTTGTCGAAGATATAACAAAGCGGCGTGAACCTCTGCCCAGCATGGAGGCCATCTACCTGATCACACCCTCAGACGAAGTAAATAAAGTAGTTCCTCTACAGCAGGGGCGTCCAGCTGCAGTCCTTGAGAGCTGCTGTCCTGCAGCTTTTAGACGCATCCTTGCTCCGACACACCTGAATCAAATGGGTGGCTTGTTACCAGGCCTTTGTCAAACTTGATAACCATTGATTCAGCTGGTTGGAGCAGCGATGCATCTAAAAGCTGCAGGACGGCAGCTCTCGAGGACTGGAGCTGGACACCTCTGCTCTACAGCCTCATTATGTGATTTTCTTCATTGCAAATGTTTGTCCATCAAATTAGAAACGACACTTTCCTTTGATTTGAATCCTTTACTACAATACATTTAGTTTGATGTTTGCTTTCAGTGATATGTAACTCACTCAACAATGTAGCAATGAATTATTAGTCTGGTCGTCTTTGCTCTTTCAGTCTGTCGAGGGTGTGATTGAGGACTTCAGAGACCCTCGGACTCCGAGGTACAAAGCCGCCCACGTCTTCTTCACTGACAGTGAGTAGACCAAAATCACACCCACAACATACACGATTTAGTTTTATTTATATAATTCCAAGTCATAACACATGTGGTCTCAGGACACTTTATATAACGAGGTTAAGACCATATCAGGATCACTACTCTCTTTAACTCGAAGCACGTTTACTGTATTTAAAAATCTTCACAGGTGTCTTTGGTTTCTGTATTTTTTCATCTGTCAGTATAGCTTCACAGCTGTTACTGGCTGGATGATGCTGTTTTGTCTTTCTTTTTTCCATTGGGAGATAAATACAACTGAATAAATGTAACTGAAAGTAAAATATCCTAAAATTTTAAGTTTTACAAAATGTAAAATAATTAGCAGCTTTTAATAGTGCAAAATAGGCTCTTTGAGGAGTCACTATGACTAATAAACACCACTGCTAGTCCAAAATAGTAGATCATACAATACTGAAAACACATTTTAATAAAGTCCAACACGCCACACTGCAGCGGTGCTTTGTAGACAAGTGGGCAAAGTCACAGTCATTTAACTCGTGCAAATCCACGTGAATTTAGTACGCCTACATTTCCTTTTCGAAAAAGGAATTTAATTTGAAAAGCAACAACAGGGGCCCTGAACACATCCTGGTCCCCAAACAGCTAAGGATGCTCCACACATGTCTCTATCACAGTATTTCACTGTGTTAAATGACTTTGGTTGTGCTTTTGGCTTTTTTTCCATTCCTTTGGAGTGTTTTAGGTTTTGTGCATGTGTCTTGTCTGCCCAGCTTCCACAGCAGCATGTTGTTTTTTCTCGCCTGTGAAAGCTGAATGAATAAAAGACCTCCACAGCAGTGCAGGCTTTTCTTCCCTTTATCTGCTTCAGTGCTATGTTACAAAGTGAGTTATGTTTTTAAAGGCAGACACATTCTGCAAATTTCATGACAGTTTGCACACACAGACACAGGTCTGGTGGAAATGTTTTATTAAACTCAGACATGGTCATTGCAACATGGCTCCATAGCAACACCTAATTAATGAAGTAGGTCTTTAGCATCGTTTATGGTGAATGACACATAAACTTAAATTTACAATTTTATGGGGCTGATTTGACCATTTCCAGGCATTAGACCGTTCCAAACTCCTCCTCGGGATTTTATTGGAATCATTGTTTGGAACTTAAGAGCTGGTCAGTCTGAACTACTGACCATTTCCATTAAATCTGTCTGTGGTGTGAAGCAAATTTTAATAATTTGCCATGGACCAAACGTGGCTGTGATAAGTCTTTGAGACTCAACACATCCACTGGTAATGTTTCATATTAGTCATAGCACCAGTTAGTGAGAACGGGGAGCAGGCGGGTCCCAGTTCTGACTGAACAGAGCCATCTACAATGTGGTCATGAAAGCCTTAAAAGGTTAAGTGTTTCTTTTTATTGCCACTTTATTAAGGACGTGACCCTGACAGCAGGGTGAACTTTGTTTACTGTAACTCAAAGACACGCGAGCTCCAAGTGTCACATGTTTGACAGAAGTCAAAGTATTCAGTCGTCTGAACGTGAGAGACATCTCTTTCCTAATCCATATTAATATGACGTGTTTTATCTTTGGCTGTATTTTGTTTTAATAATTTCTATATTTGTATTCTTCTGTTTGACTTTGATAAGCTGCCCATTACTACTGTAAATATGGACAGAAAAACTACACGTGCTTAATTATACTTTTATCTAAGACTGATTTAATGCGGCTGAAGTTATTTACAATTTTCACTCAAAAAAAAAAATCACTCCTTTGTTCAAATGTGTATTTTGGACAGAAAAGGAAACAGAATCCAGAACCATAAACACCATGTTGAGCCAAGCAGATAAAATAAATGAAACATTTAATTCTTACTCTGTAAAACCTACAGTTTCTCTAAGTAAACCAATATGTTTGTCTTTGCTTGCAGCAATCCCAGACTCTTTGTTTGGACTCTTGACCAAATCCCGCGCTTCTAAAGCGATGAAGGCCTTGACTGAGATCCACATAGCCTTCCTGCCCTATGAGTCTCAGGTAAGATCCTGGCCACCATCAGTCATGACTGATGGGTAACAATGTTCTTATTGAGTGTTTTGAGATCTTTGTGTTTGTATAATTTGAATACAGATGAATGAATAGTCAGTAAAATCTCAGCTGTCTTTCCACGATTTATTGAACTGAGCTACAAGTTGACTTTTCATGTTGCAAGAAAGTGAGGAGAAAACTGATTGTGCTGAAACCATGTAACACATTTATGACCAGATTTAAGAACGTTGCATTATTAATGAGTAGAAGGAGACGAATCAGCTTTGCACAAGGTTCACAAGGTACCAGTTTGATTTCAGGATTATATAAGATCACCAGTAACCACCCAGACTCAGGCCTGCATTAAACTGGGAACTGCTGTAACACTGAAACACTGTGCACATGGGAGGTGTTGAGGATGTATCCTGTAGTGTTGCCTCTGTATACCACTATACAATATTAAATATTCAATCAAATAGTCAGCCCAGTTATTGTGCAGTTATTTCTGAGCCTGTGAAAACTGAGCACTATGTAAAGAAATGGCTTTAATTACTTAATATGAAATTCAGTTCGATTAAAGCTGAACCCCTGCACTTCAATCGAGTATTGCTGCGTCTAAAATCCGGTGTTGTGGTGCAGATGGGAAACTATACAACTGTGTGTCGTCTTTGTACTGTTTTCTGTCGTCAGGTCTTCTCCCTGGATAAAGTGGATGCTTTCCAGGACTTCTACAGCCCCTTCAAGGCTGACGTGAAGAATAACATGTTGGAGCGTTGTGCTGAACAGATCGCCACCCTCTGTGCCACGCTGAAAGAGTATCCGGGAGTTCGATACAGAGGGTGAGCTCCTTTTGATTTTTTTAAAGACTGAATTGGCTCTCTATTTAAAAAGTGGTGATCTCTGATCCTGTGGGTCTGCCCCAGTAGGTCTGCAGGGTTTGGATGGAGCCAACGGAGATTCGCTCAGTACTAACTGCCTCTCTCCTCTGGGTGTCTACCCTGTCTCCTCTGATTAAAAATCAGGAGCCCTGAGCAGGCTCAGTGCTGGTGGAATACAACTGGAGAATGTCAACAATGCAGACTTTGAATGTAGCAGACTGTAGCTTTAGCAGCAGCAAAGCACTTCTACTTATCAGCCTGCTACAAGCTGATGCTGACTTTGTTCTGATCTTTGTGAGGAAAATGCTTGGAGAGGACGAGCACAACCAGATCTAAAGATCCACTTATCTAGCAGCATTCCTCGGAAATTCAATCCCCCAGGAATACAGTGGAAATCCAAAGTCTCTTGAATCTGTAATCTAACCTGGCACAAATGAGCAGAGAAAAATAGAGACTTAGAGCTTTTTAAGATAAGATAAAACTTTATTAATCCCTCCGGTGGGTTCCTCTGGGAAATTCGGTTTCCAAAAGCACAGCACCGACAGAAGTCGTGCACACACACACACACACACACACACACACACACACACACACAAACACACAACACACACACACACACACACACACACACACACACACACACACACACACATATATAAATACAGAGACAATATAAATAAAATATACGAAGGGGATAAATAGAATAAATAGGAATAAAAAATAAAAATACAAGTGAATTGCACATTTCAAGTATTGAGTCTATTGCACTGTTGACTATTTACAAAAGTATTGCACAGTGAGGTGAAGAGGCACTACAGCTTAGTTGTTCCCCCCTCCTTTGTCCTCCTGTCTCCCCTCCCTCTCCCCTCCAGAGAGGAGTTAAACAGTCTGATGGCGTGTGGGACAAAGGAGTTTTTAAGTCTGTTAGTTCTTGTCTTGGGGAGAAGCAACCTGTCACTGAACAGACTCTTCTGGTTGTTAATGGCCGTGTGCAGAGGATGCCTGGCATTGTCCATAATGTCCATCAGTTTCTTTAGTGTCCTTTTCTCTGCCACTGTCACCAGAGTGTCCAGCTTCATGCCGACCACAGAGCTAGCCCTCCTGATCAGTTTCTCCAGCCTGGATGAGTCCTTCTTTGCTGTGCTGCTCCCCCAGCACACCACAGCATAGAAAAGTACTCCAGCAACCACCGACTGGTAAAACATCCTCAGGAGCTTCCTGCAGATGTTAAAAGACCTCAGCCTCCTGAGGAAGTACAGTCGGCTTTGGGCTTTTTTATACAGGTGCTCTGTGTTGCATGACCAGTCCAGTTTATTGTCCACCCACAGCCCGAGGTACTTGTACTTGTTGACCACCTCCACCTCCTCCCCCTCTATCTGAACCGGCAGTGGACCTTCTCTGGACCTCCCGAAGTCCACAACCAGTTCCTTAGTCTTTGAGGTGTTGAGTTGCAGGTGGTTTGTGTGACTCCATGCGACAAAGTTCCTCACCAGACTTCTGTACTCCTCTTCCTGATCATCCCAGATACACCCCATGATGGCCGTGTCATCTGCAAACTTCTGAATATGGATAAAAGTTTGTTTATTGTCATTGTGCAGTTTCTTGCACAGCGAAATTGGATAGCACCTAAGTGGAGAGCATAGAGCCGCTGCGTCTGTGCGCGCCGCCATCTTGCATTACGCAAATAGAGTAAAACCATCAAAACCAATTTGCAGCGTCACAGTTTGTGGTTGATCCCTCTGGTGTGGTCTGTGCTTCACATTCCAACTTCTTATTTCCAATCTCCTGACCTGACTTATATTGTAGAAAAGAATGGGAAGAACGACTTATCTCCTCTGCACAGCACTTTTGACCTTCTGAACATTACATCATTCGAGATGGCCTTAGTCCCTCTGTGACACCTGTTCACCGTTGTTGACACATAATGACCTGATGACCTGATATCCAGCAGCTCCTCAGCATCCTCTCTCTGACTTTTCAACAAACATGATTTGACACAAAGTTTAAAATCTAAACTTTAACATCACTTTCATTTTCTGTCTTTGTATGATGCACTTTACAAGATTTTTCTGTGTGTGTGTGTGTGTGTGTGGTGTGTGTGTGTGTGTGTGTGTGGTCTGTGTGTGTGTGTGTGTGTGTGTGTGTGTGTGTGTGATAATATGCTCCATACTGCTCCCATCCCACACACACACAAGTCTAGATCATGTCTACGCACACACTCATTTCTATTCTAACACATTAATCACACTTGTACTTTGATTGCATCTCTGATCAAGAATGAAGATGTTTCATTATTAGCAAAAGCACATTTAGACTTTTAACATAACAGGCTGGATGTTAAGGCCTTTTCCCCTCAGACATGATCGGAGGTGAACCATCGGACTTCAGTCTCTGCTTTCTGGACAGGGTGGTGTGCACATCTTTCTCAAAGCAAACTCTACCAGAAGACAAAGAGGCCTGAGGGCTTTGTGTTGTTCTGAGGTTTAGCAGTTTAGCAGAAGACACTGTTCTCTTTTGGACATAGGTCTAATTTTGTTCCTGGAAAATGCTGGAGCTACTCTTCCAGTTTGGATGTATGCAGCACAAATGTTCTCGTAGTCCACTTGCTTGATCCAAGTGCTGACCCAGCTTGCATCGTCCCGTCCTGCTATCATGTACCAGGCTGTCTGCAGGACGCCTGTGATAGACTCCTGTCTCTATCTGGATCTGTTCTTGTGCTGCCTTGATCAGAGCTTCTGTGTTGTCCTTTAGGCTGGCGTCTTTCCGTTGCTTGTAAAGCCACGCGATGCTGTAATTTTGGGTGGAACCCTCCATGCATTGTGGAGAAAGTGACATCAATATCCTCCTGTTGTCAGCCTATTATTTCAGTTGAGTATCTGCTGACTGGGATATGTGTTGATATTCCTGTCAAGGATATCCTTATTCCATCCCACTGAGCTGTCCTACCTCCTGGAGGAATCACACTGTGGGTTTTTGTGTATTTCTTGTGGTTCCTGTCCGAGATGCCCAGCCCCCTCCTCTATCTTGCTTTTAACAGCTTGAATTTGGATGACCGTCTTCTTCTTGCCAACACTGTTTTATTAGAATCTGATTTCTGGATGATTTCTCTTATTTCTAAATAAGCCAAATGTTTTCTTCCTGGCTGTCGCTTCCATGCTGTTTGATTTTTAAAATGTGCATGAACTAATACCTGTGTGTGTTTGGATTAGGGACTACAAAGACTGTGCAGTTCTGGCTCAGATGCTTCAGGAGAAGTTGGATGGCTACAAAGCTGATGACCCCACCTTGGGAGAGGTAATGAAGTGAAATGACTAGATAATGAATGGAAGAACCAGATTATGTTAAATATGTGGATATTTCTGAAACAAGAGAAAAACAGAGGAAATTACACACAATGTAATAAATCGTACCCAGCTCTAATCTCCATAACATCCAGGTTGCTTTTATCGATCATTAGTTCTTTTACAAGCTGCATTAAAAACTGTACAGCTGTTAATTAGAGTTAAGTAAGAAAAGAATAAAGTCACATAGTAAATAGATTTTCACTCAGCTGTAGTTTTAGTTTTCAGTGTTGGGGGAGATCAGCTGGACTGCTCCCATGACTCAAGCATCGACTACGTCGCTGTTGAGTGGGTAACCATCCACAGAGGATGAAACAGACGTTATGGTCTGTCTGTGGGCTCCATTGTTCTTGGGGCGATAACTAAGCTGCTTCAGTTCTTCCAAAGGTTAAACTGATTGCTGTTGGAAGAAAGACCTGTGTTACATGTTAAAGCAGCGTTTTCTATATGCTCTGGTGCCTCCAGGGTCCCGACAAGTCTCGCACTCAGCTGCTCATTCTGGACCGAGGCTTTGACCCCGTGTCACCTCTCCTGCATGAGCTCACACTGCAAGCCATGGCCTACGACTTACTGGGAGTCGAGGATGATGTTTACAGGTAGAGATGCTACTAAAGGAGGTCTGACACCTGCCACATGTGTTTTTTAATGTTATGACTGAAGGTTTGGATCACACAAATAGAAATAATAGCGACAATGTGAAAATCAAGCAGCCTGTTAACACGTGTCTGTTAACACGTGTCTGTGAGGTTTGAGACCAGCGGGATGGGAGAAACCAGGATGAAGGAGGTAGTGCTGGACGAGGATGACGATCTGTGGCTGAGTCTGAGACATAAGCACATCGCTGAGGTGTCGACGTAAGTGGCTTTCACCTCCTGCTCACAAATGCAGTCAAACAAAGGACCGGTCCCTGCTGTCACTAACGTGCTTGCTCAGGATACTGAGAACTTTTTCTTTTACGTGTCCTCTTTGTGTCTCACTACGCACAGAGCTGTGACTCGCTCACTCAAGGAATTCTCTGCCAGCAAAAAGATGAACACTGGAGAAAAGGTAAAGGCCACGGCGTGTCTCTGTGTTCGGCTTTCTGGATCCTCTGTTCGTCCTTCACATAGTTACAGTGAAAACAACATGACCATACATTTGTTCACTCATCTCAGTCACTTCCTACCACCAATCACTAAATTCTCAAAGATTCTCAGACAGTTCATATGTCGAGTTATCGCAGCGGTCTCCAACCTTTTTTGTGCCACGGACCGGTTTATGCCCGACAATATTTTCACGGACCGGCCTTTAAGGTGTCGCGGATAAATACAACAAAATAAAACTAGTACCAGTACCAAAAAAAAGATTGTTCATAACACACGTGAAAAGACCCAGGAAAACCGAGTAAACGATAAAAACGATAACAAAATAACGCTGAAAACCGATAAAAACCCTGAAAACTAAACATTTCACACCTGAGACTCAACTCTCGCAGCCCGGTACCAAACGACTCACGGACCGGTACCGGTCCCAGGCCCGGGGGTTGGGGACCGCTGAGTTATCGAGCTAGTCATCAAAAGTCAGCATTATTAATTTGACTAATAACCTTTCATTCACACTAGTGAGTCTGTTGTCTTTGTAGATGAAAGGTATTTGTTCTGTGTGTCTCTGTAAGAAGCACGGCACACTAAGAAGCCACTGTTAATGTGCACAAAATCTTCATTTTTATCCATAATTGGAAACTTTTGTTCTTTGAAATCAGCATTAAAGCCACTTTTGGTTTACTCTGCCTCCTCTCAGTCCTGCAGCTCCTGCCTGCCGCTTCAAATAGGATTTTCAGTTACTGGAAAAATATTCACAAACATATATCGATGTGTACGCAATAAACTGAGCTGTAAACTTGTACTTTACTCACAACTATTACTCTACTAAGGAGTATTAGACACATTCAGAAAAAAAAGTTATGGTTTATTTTGCAAATAAACTCAAAGTTTTGTAGATCAAACTTGAAATAATATTTATATTAAGTCAATGTGGAAATAAAAGGAGTTGTTATTGCAATTCAGCTCCAATGGCTGCCTTGTGTAAGTTAGTTGGTGAAATTGTGCTTCTACTACTACTAAACACGAGTGTGGTGTAAAGTAGGGTTGTGTGGTATAAGGATGTTGCAGAAACATGCATTCAATCAGAAGGCAGTGGGTGTAGTCATGGCGATGGCTAAGATGCATGTTACATCAAAAGACACAATGAGACAGGTGATCGAGCTGTCTCACTGACCCAACAACACGAGGCATGTGCAGAGTGTGTAGCTGCACTGGGAGTTGACTTAAAATGACAAGTTCAACATTACTGTCAAAATGAACAATGTTTCCTGATCCATTGTGGATTTACACCTGCTTGATTGCAACCTCTCTACTGACAAATTCATGAATTTGCGTGCTTTGGCTTTTGCAACACTTCTTGTGCAGATACCTGAAACCCGTCATTCCTCATTAGGTCCAGTAGCAAAAATGAGGGTGAACAAGCATTTTGGCTGTCAGTAATAATGTTAGCTAACTAGCTCTCCAGCATAAATAACACTGATCAGTATGGTGCTGTGACATTAGTGTCACATCAGTGTGTTCTCGTGCAGTTTGGCTCATTGTTAGCAGCAAAAGAGGGCAGTCAGCTGAGCCCTCGCTCTCAACCACAGGACTCAGGGGCATCAGGACATTCCACTTTAAATGACGCAAAACTAGTCTTCCTCAGTACGTTCTTGCTTCATGCACCCATGGTGCCAGTGCGCTCGTCCAGCCGGCATGTAGGCTTTATCAAAAAAGAAAACAAAAATGATATTGACCCACAAGCTCTTCTGCACTGTGTCCCAGATTACCAGTCCAGCCCTGTTGTTACCAACAGCCAAGATGATCGTTCACGCTCAGTTGTGCTTATGTAGCAAGGACTGAGGGATTTCCAGTGTCTGCATTGATTCCAGTAAGAATAATGGCAGGGACTAGAAAGAGACTGTATGTTTCTCCCATATTAGCTCCTCTTCATCGGCTCCCTGTCAAATCCAGAATCAAACTTCAGATCCTTCTCATCACATGAAAGCTACCACGCCCCACCTTATCTTGGTGACCTTATAGCACTGCGTCACCTTCACGTGATGCACTGGTGGCCTCCCCTCCCGTGGCCTGGTTCTGGTGGAGGTTTTTCCTCACTGTTGCCCAAATGCTTGCTCAGAGGGGGTCATGTGATTGCTGCGGTTTTCTCTGTTTGCTTTGCATTGTTGTGGGCTCTTTATCTTACAGTATAAATCACCGTGAGGTGCTTGATTTGGTCCTATAAAAATACAATTGAATAGCCTGTCTTGCCTGTAGTGGGATATTGCCTGTTTTGGCTGATACTACTGTACAAATCTTTGGTGTTTCAATCACTGGCTGCCTTAAAAAAATGTTTTTTCTCTTTTTAAATATACAGAATTCTACCGACGACTCCTTTAAACATCTGCTCAGCCTACAGGACAAACAAAACCTCAAAAACTCATCAAACTGAAGTTCTTCAAAATTATTCTATTAATATAACATTACAGTAAATATGATAAAATTATATATTAATATTACAATCAATTAAATATTGATATTTGGGATATGAAAGGCTTTGTACTCCTTTATGGAAGACATTTAAATGAAGGTGCAGATAATAAGTCATATAAGTGAATAAAAACATGATCCTGGTCCTTATGAGGGTAAAAAGCAGCTAAATGTATTCAAAACATTGTTCAGTCAGTGGAGAATAAAATACTAAAATCAGTTGGTTTATTATTTTAGTTGTGTAGCATCATTTGTAGCTGATGTTGTTGTTGAAAGAATCTTTCATACCCAGTGAGCCAATGAATGAAGACATTTTATTCACTGCAGGTGTCTCATTGTCTTTCAGACCACCATGAAGGAACTCTCGCAGATGCTGAAGAAGATGCCTCAGTATCAGAAAGAGCTCAGCAAGGTAGGAGCTAAAGTCACAACACACAACAGCGTTCATGGAATACTGAATATGTTTACCTCATTATTCAAAATTGTGGTCACATGTGAAATCATGATGTTGTAGAATTATACTGCAGACATGACAGAAACCAAAAGAAAACATAGCAGCAGCAGCTTCTTCTGCTATGAAGTACATACATACATACAAAGTGCTGCTTTCCCCTCAGCATAAGCATAAATTATTATAAAGTTTTTGTCTTTTTATTCTCAGTCCATATGAGAATATTTTGTTTAATGTGTTGAATTTGTTTATAGCTGTGAACTATATTGATGTAGACATGTGTGGATAATCCACAACACATTTGGTTCTGACACTTCATGAAACAGCACGAGGAAACAAGCTCATTTAGAAGCGTTATGTAGAAAATATTAAGATTATTATTAAAAAATAATAAAGTTTAGATCTGATGGTGGTCACTTTGTCAGCCTGACTGGCAGCGTCTCTCTCTCTCTCCCTGCTCAGTATTCAACCCACCTCCACCTGGCTGAGGACTGTATGAACCGCTACCAGGGCACCGTGGACAAACTTTGCCGTGTGGAACAGGTAAATCATCAAAACTCTGTTGGATCTGTCAACACTGAGGGAACAGGCCTCAGGGTCTTGTTTCAGTGTGACCGCTGGGAGCATTTAGAGTGCCATGACAAAATATTTGTCCCCTTCCTCATTTCTTTGCATATTTCTCACACTTAAATGTATGACATCATCAAACAAATTCTAATGTTAGCCAAAATGTTAGCTAAAAAGAAAGTGTGGTTTGTCGCTATTATTGGACATGAGGGTTGAAAAAAAGGGTTTTCAGCTTTAACAGCTCTGTGACACTCGAGTATTCTTCCTTCTGAAACTTTGAGGCGATCTTTCGCCCATCGTCTCTCTGGGCATTGCCAAGTAAGCCAGGAGTTTAAGCCAGATATTCTCCACTTAACCATCCAAGGTGGCAGGGGAACAACATGAGAACAGAACAGCAAGGCTAGAGTGATATGGGAGAAGTATGCAACGCATCTTTATTAATCCTGGGAAATCAGTATCAGTTGAATGATTGAGGTAAAAACATTATGACAAGATCAGAACTAATAAATAGGCTGATATTTAACACAAATGACTCTCGTTCATTTATTCTCCACGAATTGAAATCCACTTCTTTTTACACAAAATCACAATCACTTAGTTTAAAAGAGGAAAAGAGAAAAACAAATGAAATGGAACAAATTAAAAAAGAGGATTTCTGCATTTCCTAAAGCTGCACAATGTTAAGCAGAATTAATGTTCAGTGTGAAGGTCATCACTGTCACTCGCCAACATTTGCATGCTGTTCAATGCAAATACAACAAAACAGCACAAGCATGTTCTCTGAAGGTTGTTCCAGCTGCCATGTTGTACGTTGTCCCATCCAGTACTGGGTAGTGATGTGCGAATCATGAACGAATCGTTCAATGCTCGAGAATCACTTTACTGACTCGTGAATCACGATTCAAAAAACCCAACTGACTCACTGACTCATCCCTGTTGCTTTTAGCAAACTAATTCCATTAGTACAAATATATCTAGCTTATAATTAAAATTGTGGAAAAAAACAACAGCCAGTTTCTTAACAGAAACATTTCTGCTCTGAACTCGTCGATGCACATTGCGCTGGTTTGGAGGCGTTCCCCCACGTTGCTGGAGCAGGTGGGTTTGGCTGCTGTTGTTTCTGCTACTGCTTGCTGTATCTCAGCCTCCAGATCCATAGATCTCACCAATATTTGTCCAGACCTCACCTTGGTCTTGGTGGTTTCTCTGTCCTTCTCTGCTACCTGATGTTCCAGCATTTCTTATGTAAATTATTCCTTTTTCTTGCAATATTGATCCAGTCGTTGACACATTTTCACTCTTTGGATCGCCTCGTCTTCCAACTGTTGTTCCAGTTGGTCAGTTTCTCTCTGTTTAACTGCTAAATGCTCCTGGACTTGCTCCAATGTAGTTTCTTTCTGTCTTGTCTCTTTGATGAGGTGAGTTCATTAATCAGGGATGCAGAAGCAGAACCATAGGTGTGGCCTCTGCAGCAGCTGGTCCAGTGTCATTAACACTCTGGCTTTGTGTTATGTTTTCTGCTCCATCAACACATTTTTTTAGGTATTTACAAATTACTAACTATGTTGTCAGAGTATAAAAGACTTATATGTCTTCCAGAAGACACCGGATGTTACACACTTCTGTTGGGCCGCCAGACTAAAAAAACCTGGTTGCTATTTTGTTATTCTCTGAGACTAACTCTGATAAATAATCTATTAAGATATCCTGGTCGGGGTCTGGGCTGTTGGGCTTCCCTGCTGCTGCAGGACTGGGGGCGGTCTGCTAATCTCCACCCCAGAGGACAGGGAAGCATCTCCTGGGTCTGGCACAGATCGCCCCTCTGGGGGAGATGGTGCCTGGATCTGGGAGTACAGAGTATGTTTGGAGGAGTGTGAGTGTGTGTACAGTGTTCATGTCTGTGTCTCCATGTTGGCTGAGTGCTGAGTATTCCTATATGTGTGCATGTTTGTGTCTGTGTGTGTCTGTTTGTCGAAGTTTATGTGTCAGGTCAGGGGTTAGACTCCACCTCTGAGAACATCTCAGGCCCCGACAGGTGGGGGGCCTATTTTCCCCCACCACACTCCCTGCCAGTGTCTGATGCCCCCACCCACTGGTGCGTTGGTGGTTCTTGGTGTCCGGGGCTGGGTGCTCGGGTGTGTACTGGTTCACTCTTGGCGGCTGCTTGGCGGGACCTTGGCTCAGTCAGACCCCTTCCAGGGTGTGGAGGCCCCTTGGATCTCGGGTCTCTGGGCCCGGGGCTCAGTCTGCTCTGGCGCAGCCAGCTGCCAGCACAGCCTGCTGCCTTGTCGCCGAGGATCCCTGTGGCTTCTGCACTGTAGCTCCTTGGTAAGCCAGATGTGCTACCAGATGCTCATGCAGTGCAGTTAGCTTCTTTAGCCAGGCATGAATCATGTCAGGGCCCGGTGGTGTTCGACTCTTTATGCTTGAGATTCTTTTTTGGATGTCTGCACTGGATGGCTACTAGATGCTGGGTCTATCTGTCTCTTCTACCCTGTATAGTGATATTTTTTTTTCCATAGTATTATTGTTCTTAGTTTATGCTGCATCCGTTTATTCATTCATTTCTGCCCTGTCCACTCAGTGTAACCTTTTTAACACTGTATTTTCAGATATGTTAGCGTAATTAAAGATAAGGCCCGTTTAAACTCATTAGACTCATCTCCTGTTTATCATTGAATCACTTTTAAAAAATTAAATTCTCTAACATCTCCTGTGACATCACTTTTAGTAGACTACAAATGAAATACAGCTTAGAATTGTGACCTTAGTCTCCTGTTACTGTGTTAACCAGTGACTGGCATTAATTGCAGCAAGAAACCACTCTAATAATGTTCTCCATTATTTTGAAGGATCTCGCGATGGGAACAGATGCAGAAGGTGAGAAGATCAAGGATCCCATGAGGCTCATTGTCCCCATTCTGCTGGATGCCAATGTCAATGTGTCCGACAAGATCCGCATCATCCTGCTCTACATCTTCCTTAAGAATGGTCAGATATCCACCGTCATCCTGTTTTTAGTTTTTATCTATCGGATCACCTGCAAATGAAAGACGGGCAGCCCACTACCAGTCTTTCAGTTTTATCCTTAGACAGTGTCCTATTGCTACAGTTTAATTTTTCATACATGTATTCTCAGGTTTTGATTTATTTTCTTTTGTCAATTCATTCTTTTTTTCTAAACATGCATGTTCCCATGCGTGTGAATTGCATGTTTGGACCGGGTATTTGTACTGCATGCATTTGTGTGTCTCACTGTGTGTGTCAGGTGTGACTGAGGAGAACCTGTGTAAGCTCCTTCAGCATGCTAACATCCCACCAGAGGACAGTGACATCATTTCCAACATGGCCCACATGGGTGTTCCCATTATCTCTGAGGTGAGCAAATCTGCCAATAACCTCATCAGCTCATTTAACATGACAC
>NW_024582702.1:254064-264797 GCF_018398535.1 Haplochromis burtoni | reverse complement strand
ATAAAAGCATTTGGAAATGTCACTACTGCAGCTTCCTGCATCAAAATGTCTCAATGCTGCAAAGATAAGACCACTGAATATTAATTTATTTAGTCAAAGGAATCTGAATCTCCAATTCATCCAGCCTATCCAGTGGAACACAGAGATTTTTCCCATGGCCTGGGTCTGCTCTTGCCCCCTTCTGGTGGGACATACCTAAAACACCTCTCCAAGGAGGCATCCTTGCCAGATCCCTGAACTACTTTGACTGCCAATCTCGGATGGCTGAATTCCTCACCCTATCGCTAACAAAGAGGCCAACAGTTTCTGACATTTGTAACTACAGTCTCATGCTTTTGGTCACTACCCAGAACTCATGATGGTAGGGACGTAACTCGACTGGTAAATCAAGAGCTTTGCTTTTGTGCTCAGCTCTCTCTTTACCACGATGGACCAATGCGGTGCCCAGATCACTGCAGCTGTGTTCCCATTTGGACCCCGACTTGCAAAAGGCACTCCACGTTTTTGCAGCTAAGGACCATGGCCTCAGACTTGGAGGTGCTGATTCTCCTTCCCACCACTTCACACTCGACTGCGAACTATCCAGTGAAGTCAACAAAGCCACATCATCTGCAAAAAACAGAGATGAGCTTCTGAGGCCACCAAAGTGCAACCGTCCACCACCTGACAAAGTAATTCGATCCATAAAAAGTATGAATAAAACTGCTGGCAAAGTCCAACACGCACCAGGAATGAGTCCAACTTACTGCTGGCAATGTGGACGGAGCTCCAGGAATGGTTATGCAGGGACCGAATGGCCCATAGCAATGAGCCAGACACCCTACATTCCCAACCATCCCCCGCAGGATGAACTCTCCGGCACCCTGGCATAGTGTCTGAGTATCGTGATCCTCTGGTAGTTGAAGCTCACCGACTGGTCCCCCCTTGTTAAAAATGAAAACCACCATCTCAGTCTGCCAGTGCATTGGCACTGCTTCAGATCTCCACATGACATGTCAGAGGTGTGGGAGCCAACAATGCCCTACAACATCCAGAGCTTCTAGGAAACCTCGTCCACCCCTTAGGCCTGGCTACCAAGGAGATGTTTAAAGAGGACATGAAACACATATAAAGGTTTATTTACATCAGAATGATGTCAGTACATAACGTTACGTCACCGGATTGGATTTGCATTAGTTTATGTTGGCTAACTAGTGACAGAGCTGATAACTCAGTGGAAATCAAGGGGACTGAAAATCTGTTTAAAAGGATCACTTTTGTGCTGCCCCCTGGCTGCAACAATGAGCTTTATGTTAAAACCAAGGATATGCTGTCCACTTTTTTGGCCCTTCATTGTTTGTTCGGCTGCACTCAAATGGGAAAATCCAGCTGTTTGCTCTAATGTTCGGTTTTGTAAAGGACTTTATGAATGAGGACGGTGTGGACGAGAGCCTGTTTGACTCAGTTTACAGGTGATTCACCGCAGCGACAAGCTGGAGTTAGAAACTGATTTTTCCTCATCTGGCCTAGTGCACTGAGCGACGCAATCAGCTTATGATCTTCAGCTTGATGCTTCCTTCACCTCCAGTATCCACCATGTGGTTTGGGGACAAGCATGAAGCTCCTTGCAGCTGCCTCGGCAATGAAGGTGGAGAACATGGTTCCCAGCCTCCCTCGGAAAGCTGCCAAAGTTCTGCTGGAGGTGGAAGTTGAAGATCTCTGGAACAGGGTCAGATGTTCCAGAGATCATGTTTGGGTGTGTCGGGTCTGTTCAGCATCCTTCCCCGCCACCTGATTCATCTGGTCAATTGACACCTCAGCTGCTCTCGTTATCTGAGTGTAATCATATCACATCAGGTCTGTGGCCACATTTATTGTACAAAGTCACTCAGGTTCCTTCCCCACCAGAGGCGTGGCGGTCCATGTCCCGATAGCCGACTCAGGTAGCTGAGGTTTGGATCACCAGGGCGCACATTGCACCCGACCCCTATAACACCTCCTGCAGGTGGTGGGCCTACAGGACGGTCTGCAGAATGACTTTTTTAAATTAAGGAGAAATAGGTCAACTATGATAGCCGTTTATTAAGAGTACCTTAAAAAGTATGAACATTTTAAAGAATAGTAATGTTTTTGGGCTGAACAAAAGTCATTTTTTGGTGCTCATGTGTCAACAGTAAAAACACTTTAGTTAAAAAGAGCATTTGTTCACAGGGCACCACCAAGAAAACCAAGAAGCCTGATCGCAAGGAACGGATCAGTGAGCAAACCTACCAGCTCTCCAGGTGGACCCCTTTTGTCAAGGATCTCATGGAGGTACTTTCCATCTGCTGTTGCTTTGTGTCAGTATTTAGGAAACAAATGTGTTAAACAGTATTTTGGGTTACAATCGGTACAGTTACAAATTGTTGCTACTTGCATGTCTTCCCACAGGATGCAATTGAAGACAAACTTGATCCCAAGCAATACCCGTATATTTCCCAGCGACAAGCATCTGCCAAAGCCAGTGCTCCATCAAGGTGTGTAGCTAAATACAGATTTCAGGTGATACAAAATAAGAAGCTGATTGCCACTATCGTTGTTTCAAAGGGTCTACGCATACATGTGTAAAACTCTCAGGACTTTGGCATAAATGTTTGTCTGTTACTCATCATACAGTGCTCGCTATGGTAACTGGCACAAGAACAGGGGCCCCACAGAGGTGAAGACAGGGCCCCGGATAATCGTCTTCATCATTGGAGGCATGACATACAGTGAGATGCGCTGCGTGTATGAGGTCACCCAGGCCAATGGCAAGTGGGAGGCTTTGATTGGTGAGTTGATTTGACTGAGAATACTTATAGGAGAATTGGGTCATCTGTTAAGGGCACTGCATGTTTTATACAGGCGAATTGGTTTGCTCAACACAGAGAGTACTACTCAACTTTAGCATCCCTATAACTGAACTTAGAACGAGGTGATTTTGAAATTCATGCCACAGCTGCATCTTCTAGAAATCTTAGATTAGTTTGAATCGCACTAATCTCCACCTCAAGGTCAGAGGTCAAGTTTTCTCAGAATCTTGTGAATGTTAAGAAGTAATTTAGGAGTTTGAAATCCGTACCATACTATGAGGCTGACAGCTAGCACTGGACAAAATACACTTTAAAGTATTTTTAAAACTCTTGCGACTCATTTTTATCAAAAGCGCTCTGATCCGATCCAGGCTCTGCTGTGTCCTCTGAATCTGAAACATCACCTGGTTGTTTGGTGTAGAAACACTGACCTCTGTGGACAGTCGAGCATTTGTGACTTTTCAGTAAAACCTTTGCAGAGTATTTGTTTGTGTCTCACGTTATTAACAAGCTTTCATCAAGCACTTGCTGAGCTTTGAGAATTTTGTTTCCTGTAGGCGCCACCCACATCCTCACCCCGCCAAAATATTTAAAGGAACTACAGCACCCAGACTTCTTGGACCCCAATGCCTCACCAGAGGGCGCCGAGGAGCCTCCTGTACAATAAAAGAACATCTGGAAGTAAATACTGAATGTCATTTTGTTCTTTGTGTACCTCTGTGTTTGCTGCTGTAGCCCTGTCCCCCACATCATTTGATGCCCGTGGTTTTCACAAACAGTCAGAATCTGTGTTTGTCAGTGTTTTAATAAATCGTCCTGCAGGTGAACTCGACTGTCACAGAGATCCTCCCTGTTCCTGCTGGATTTCTACCATCCCTTGTGTTTGACAGCTGTCTGAGGCAGGACTGTGTTCTGGTTGTAAAATGGCACGGGTTACCTGCAACATACCATGTAATCTTTGAAACCTGCATTTTCTTCTAACGATACCGTAACATTGTTGAAAAACATTTATACATTTTAAATTCATAGCACCTGTCAGTTACAACAAAGTGATCTTCTAGATAACACATACAAGGACCCAACACCTCCAGTAACACTGTGAGGAATCCTGTAGTGTGCATATTAGACAAATATGTAGGGCTGCTCTCTTCATTTGACTTATTTTTATTTTATTCTGATCATTTTGCATCCTCACCTCTATAAAAACCATAGACTACAGTATTACATGATGCTGAATTATCCTTTCGTTCTTGATCGAGTAATGAAAACTTTACGGTGCATCCAGAAACTATTCAGAGTCCTTCACTTGTTCCACATTTCGTAATGTTACGACCTTATTCTAAAATGGATTCAATTCATTTTCACCTCAAAATTTTACACACAATCCTATAACGACAAAGGACAGTGGTTTGCTTCATATGTTTGCAAATGTATTAAAAAATAAACAAAAATATAACATCTAATTAAGTATTTACAGCCTTTATCATGACACACAGAACTGGGCTCAGGTGCATCTGGTTTCCTCCAGACTCCTGTCAGATGTTTCTACAGCTTGTTTGGAGTCTACCTGTGGTAAACTCAGTTGACTGGACACCACCAACACTGGTCTGTATAAGATCCCACAGTTGAGAGTGCAGAGCACAAACCGCACCATGAAGTTCAAGGAGTTGTCTGTAGACCTCCAAGACTGGATTGTATCGAGGCGCAGATCTGGGGAAGCGTAGGGAAACGTTTCTGCAGCTTTGGAGATCCCAGTGAGCACAGCAGCCTCAATAATCCATAAATGGAAGAAGTTTGAAACACCTGGACTCTTCGTAGAGCTGGACACCCAGCCAGTCGGTGTAGAAGGGCCTTTGTCAGAGTGATCATCAGTTCTCAGTCACCTCCCAGACTGAGCTCCAGCATTGCCCTGTGGAGAGAGGAGAACCTTTTAGAAGGACAACCATTTCTGCAGCACTCCATTAATCAGGCTTTTATGATAGTGTCCAGTTGGAAGCCACTCTTCAGGAAAATGGCCCGACAGCACTCCTAGAGCTCGCAAAAAGGCAACCAAAGACTAAGACCACAGGAAACAAAATTATCTGATCTGATGAAACAAAGATTGAACTCTCTGGCCTGAATGCTAATACCATTACTATAGTGCAGCATGGTGGGGCCCACATTATGCTGTGGAGATCTTTTTGCCAGCAGGAACTGGGAGACTGGTTGTGGTCAAGGGAGAGATGAATGCAGGAATGTACAGAGACATTCTGATGGTAGCCTTCTGCAGAGATTGGGGTGAAGTGACAAATAACATTTGTGTTTGAATGGTCTTCAGTGTCCCAGAGCACAAACTTGAATCTGATGATCCTCCTCCAATCCGATGAAAGTGAAAAGGTTCTGCAAAAAAGTTTGTAGCATCACGCTCATAGACTTTAGGTTGTAATTGTTTCAAGCAAACCTCTTTTACTTTGTTTTTATGGGGTGAGGCATTATTTTAAGGTGAGAAATGAAGTTAATACATTTACATTTCCTCCATGAGTACTTTTATCACTACACATTTTACACTTTTAAATTTTTATATATACACACTGCATATCCTTCCAAGGCAGGTGATTATACTGTGTATCACGTGTTCTCTGAATCCACCGTTATACAGGATTATATAAGCTCGGTAGTCCTATGAAAGCTACAGCAGCCACATAACAAAGTCTAAAAGTACAAAAAGTACCTCAATCATAGCAGGCTGGGTAAGTAGGTACACTCACTGGACATGTTATTAGGTGCACCTTGTCAGTTAGATGCTTTGTTAGATAAAAGACCTTCAATGTTAGACTCTTCTAAATATGAAAATAAAAAACCATCACGTAGAATTGTCTGCACACTGCACCACCTATACAAAACAAAACAGAAAGTTAACGTCCTCTGAGGAAGTAATTACATAGACAACAACTCTAATGAGAAGATGATGACGTGAGGTGGTTAACAGAACAAATGCAATCAGTGTTTAAATATTTAATCAGCTTGGTGTCACCATTTATCCTGCAACATGTAATAAACTGAAACAAAAAAGCAGCTGAAGCAAAAACTGACAAAGTAATTCACACACTTGTTGCCATGGTGAAGTGCAGCAGGTTTACAAGAACACTTTACAAACTGCAGAATTTCAAAAATATAAAATTATTTATTTTATGTGCTCTGTAACATATTCATATTCACAGCTATTACTTTTGAACAGGCGGATATGCTAAATCAATATTTCCAGTTCATCATAATGCATATTCATCATATTTTAGCCTTGGCCTACCCAGACGACATCCTTTAACCGTTAAAAGCAGAGAGGATGTCTCTGCTTTAGAGGTTGATAGATCAGAGTTTTGTTTGATAAGATACCTTTATTAGTCCCACGAGTGGGAAATTTCATGTTTGTGAGGAGATTTAGATGAAATTCTGAACTTAACAATGAGCCACTGAAGAAAAAGAAAAAGTTCTTTCTTTTCATTGAAGACTTGAGCAAACAGACTGGTCATACAGCATCTTGTGTCTTTCAGGGTCAACTGAAACCTTTACCCCTTCTCACCTTGTAAAAACCCTCAAAGACTTGGAGAAAGAAGAACAGAGCACTGCCTGTAGTACTCCATAAACTCTTACTCTAGATTCCCCACCCACTCACATGTCAGAGCCAAACTTTGTGTTGTGTACAAATCAGTTGTTAAAACTCCAAACATGGAAACTGCTAATCACGCTGGAGTCTTTGCTGTTGTTAACTCTGTATTGTGGGATTATATTTATTCATCTAAACAATAACAGCTCAGCATTATTTTTTATTTGCTTCACAGTCATATTGGAGCAAAATCTGGCACTTCTCATCTAAAGTAGTGTTTTTCATGTAGTGGTTGCCATGGCATACTGTAAAAATCATTAGCTTTATAATAATGTCTGACCTGGAAGCCGCCAACATAAATGTAGCTGTAGCTCCATCATTTACTAGATAAGTAGATGTGATAGTGATTGTTTGTTATACACTGAGTATCATTTTTCCTTTTATTTGACCATAATGCTTGGTTTTTATTTTATAGTGGTTCTGTATGACTAGTTATCAGCTGTTGTTTGAAAAGAGATCGCAGTGTTATCACACATTTGTACTTTTTTGTCCTCATCAATAAACAGTACTTGCTACAGGTGGTGTGTTCAACTAATAAAGCGACTTCCATTAATCTCTCCTCTCTCTGTGAGTTTCAGAGGTTAAAAGACAGAACATGAACAGTATATGTTCATATACAGTATATATACAGTACATATATGTACATATATGAACAGTATATGTACATATATGTACATATACTGTTCATATATGTACATATATGTACATATACTGTACTGTGCAAACGTTTTAGGCAGGTGTGAAACATCCTGTAAACAAAGAACGCTTTCAGAAATATAAATGATTGTTTATTGGTCCTAAATGTATTGTGCAGCAGGACAACGACCCCAAACACACAGCAAAAATCATTAAGAACTATCTTCAGTGAAAATAAGAATAAGAAGTACTGGAAGTGATGGTCCGGCCCCCACAAAGCCCTGATCTCAACATCATGGAGTGTGTCTGGGATTACATGAAGACCCAGAAGGATGTGAGGAAGATCTGTGCTTAGTTCTCCGAGATGTTTGGAACAACCAGCCGAGCTCCTTCAAAAACTGTGCACGTGCACCTAGAAGAAGACAAAGGGTGGTCACACCAAACGTTGACATGATTTAGATTTCTGTTTGTTCATTTTGTTGATGGATGAAAATAAATGATCAACAATTTTATTTTGAAAGCATTCTCTGTTCACAGTAATGTTTCACACATGCATAAAAGTTTTGCACAGTAGTGTAAATACATAGTGCTTAATACATTTATTAGACCCCCACCCAGTGTGAGGTGTATGCCACAGCTGCCACAGTACTGGTAATCACCAAAGTTTTTAAGCTTCTGTAATGGTTGATCCAGCAAAGTGCACAGACAATCCTAATGTGATAATGAAATTATGATTGTTATATTGTACTTTTGTAAAATTCAGAAAACAATAGTAAAGCACATTATAGTTTTTTTTCATCAAAATACCAAATGCTGCTAAACAGAAAACTCCGTTTTAGTGAATTCAGTTTGTTAATTTCTAATATAAATTGTATGAAACATTGTTTTTTGTTGAGTCCTCAAATGCTTGTTTTTCCTTGTTTTTATAAGAGGTGGTCTAATAAATATGTTAAGCACTGTACTTATTCTGTTACATAACAGAATACATGCAAATGTTGGTCACTTGACAAATCGAGAGGTGTGAAGAAGGACTGAACCTGTATTTTGATGCTCACATACATTATGGTCTTCAAGTTTGGTGTTGACCATAAGGACCAAATGCTTTGGCAATGTGGCAATTTCCACACAGAAACATCATATTATTTACACTACCAGACAAAGTGTGGACACGCCTTCTCATTCCGTGCTTTTTCTTTATTTTTACCACTTTCTAGTTTGTATATACACACTGACGATATGTGGAATTATATAGCAAAGAAAAAACGGTCATGTTGGTGCACAGCTGACAGCGTATTTAACAACTCATATTATGGCAAGAAGCAATCAGCAAAATAAAAAGACAGTCAATCGTTAAGAACTGAAGGTCAGTCCCTTTGCACTGTTTGAGTTTTGCATCTACAAAGGCGAAGAGGTGTGTTGACACCATGGACACTTTATCAGTGACGATTATTTCAGCACTTAGAAGTTCTGATCTGACTTACCGCTCATTGCCAAGTCCCTGAATGGGAGCTTTGAAGCTTCCAGGCAGCTTGAGAGGAGAATGTTAAATGCTGCAGTTCAGCAGTTTACAGCACTGTGGGGGTTGATATGTCCGCTTCCTGTGCCTGTCTCAGGACTTTGCTCAGCATCTTAGATGCTTCTGTTTTCAGCATTTCAGCAGCTGGAAATGTGCAAACAAACATGGGAGTTGACAACCAGCTGATCATGGCTGCATGATCTCACTGCATCTTGACTTCATACCAGTTTCTCAGCCTCATGTTTAACATGCGTCAGGTTTTTCCTGGGCTTTGGTTTCTTTAAATGAACTGTCATGCTTGAAGTTGCCAAGTGTATTTCAGCCACAAACTGTGCAAAGAATAGAAAATGTGTGTCTTTCACACAACAGCTACAAATACAGAAAAGTCTTGATTTAAAAAACCACTGGGTAATCAGGCTCTTTTCATCCAGTGTGTTTTGGCCAGTGGTAAACTGCACAGGCTTCCAGCTGTTTAGAAGAAGCAAATTGGATTGTTTCTTTCTGTCAGAGCAGCAGAGTCGATATTTTCACTAAAACATCTCTTCAGTCTCATTGGAGGGCGGCAAAAAAAAATCAAACCCACGATTAGACATTTCATCTTAGTCTCTGTCTGAATCCACCATTGTTAGCATAACATTTAACAGTGTGGTGTCTGTGTTTCATCCTTACATTCCTATGATATGAAGTCTGGCTTCTATTTTATTTTATAAACATCATTGTTGCATCTTGTTTTCATTTTTCTCCTGTAGCTTTTGTGTACTTTTGGTCTTCTTTTGCTGCTTGTGACAAAACTTTGAAATGTCGGTTTTCTGAATCTGACAGCATGTCCGTGTACGTGCCAACGGGAGATCTGCGCTTTGTGCTGACATGTTTTTGTAGAATCTGTCGTTTGCCTGCTCTTGTCCCGTTTCCTGTGGTTTGGTTTGTGCTGTGGTTCACGCATTATTATTATTAATAATCATTAATTATAATAATTGTTATTATTATTATTAATGTCAGCAAATTAAAATGAACGAAAGGGCTGTTGTCAGCGTTTGCAGCCCTTCAGGGTGCCATTGGCCCAAAAGTTAGCCCTTCTGTGATTGGTTGGTTGCAGCTAATATAGTTACATTAGTTTATGTTAGCTAACTAGGGACAGAATCAATAACTCAGAGGAACACACTAAAGTCACACTCAGTCTCAACCAGTGACTATCTTTTATACCAGTGGTCCCCAAACTTTTTTTGCTAGGCCCCCCTTTGTTTTACAACATTACAACAAGTGTTTGAACTAAAACTCATGAATGTGGGATCCTGTTTGTCCGTGATTTAAACAGCCCAGCGCTGCTCACAGGGAAACCCAATCCTGCAGGGAGACCTACCTCGGCACTTGTGCAGGTGAAGCCAAAGGGAAGATTTGCTTCACCATATTTTCTAGTCTTTGGTGTGGAAGGAAGTTGGTTTGGAAGCGATGCTTCATCTCCTGCTTTGGGTTTGTTAAAACTTGAGAGAGATGTGCAGGGATAGTTGGTGGTTGGGGGAGATAGTCCTGTCCAAACCTGTTGGAGGGCCGTGTAGTATGTCCCCAGATGAGGTGTGGCTGCCTGACACCGCAGGTCGCTGACTCATTATAGACAAGCAGATCATTATCAGGGCAGTGCACGATTCCAGATAGACAAACAGTGCCGAATTTCCCGACCGCTTCATTTGCTCTCAGTGATGTGTGCATCTTTACTCCATCACGTTCAACCTGGTCAAGCGTGAGATTAAAGATTCCATATTAAGTAGAGCGTCTTGTATGTCAAGTGCACGAGTTCGACTACTTCCCCAAGTCGTTACTCTGAAGTCCCGGGTGTAGGTACCCCTTGCCGCGTGGATGGGGGGAATCTGGCATTCCCAGTAACTGCTAGGTGGTTGTTATCCGTCTTTTCCTGCGGTTTTTGGGGGGAAGTGGCAGATCCTACCCGGATGCTGCCGCAGCAAGCTATAGGAAGGCTCCACACTCCATGGTACCTGTGCATGTTCGGTATACGGCCTAACTGCCTGTCCTCTAGCCCCCCAGCTTTGCCCAGCCAGGTCACGTAGAGTAATCGTGGGGTTGACAGAATGAACTCGCATGGTCGATGTCTTGATCGTCTACTGTCTTTGGT
>NW_024582702.1:211662-238052 GCF_018398535.1 Haplochromis burtoni | reverse complement strand
TTTGCGTTTGTGTGGGAGCCCCGTCAAAAACATGTCCGTTATGCTAGTGGTGTCTAAGCGTTCTTTTTTTTTCTTTTCATACCGCGCAATGGCTCTGCGCTCCCCCTAGCGGGCGGGCCCCACACTTTGGGAACCTCTGTTTTATACAGTCATTGGTCTGAATCTGCTGAATTTGAATTCCCCAATCAGGAGCAGCTTGTGTCTACTCAGATTAAGCTGTTTGGTTTCTCCGACCAAAACACAGAAGAATTTGCTGCTGAGATACCAAGAAACAAATGGTTGCCACGCACAGGTCCCACTGTCAACTTTCTCCACTTCTTCTGGCACAAGGATAGTGACGTCAGTGGCACTTTTGGCTGTCTCCTGCCGTGCAGCCTCCAGCCTACGATGAGCCATCAGAGAAGCAGCACAGAGGCATGGTGTTGATACAGTTAACTTTGTGGATGATGGTTTCGTGTCTGTACCATCTAAAGATGATGCAGCTGACCACTTGCAGTGAACAAAGAACTCACTTGCTGATTCAAACATCTGTCTACACAGCTTTGTGTTGAATAGACAGTCAGTTACAGAAGAGCTTTCTCTGGAGGACAGCTTCAGTGACCAAGGATCTAGATTTCAAAACAGAAGCAACACTAAGCTGTAGCAGATCAGATTATTAAGACTCTCTTTCGTCTCCTATTTCCAGTGCCACCACTAACAGTCCTCTCCCTCTGTTTCAGAAAACCACGCTTGAACCTCACGCACCACACGCTTCCCCTAAGTGTGTAGCTCCACACTTGAGTATCCCATCAACCTTATCCCCCGTGACTCTTATTGTGTTCTGTAATAAAGTCTTGTTGAATTTAAGAACAGGCTTGCAGGCCTACCATTGACAGTGCGAACTTGAATGAATGCACCCAGATCTAGATCCAGCCCGAGCAGCCATCTCAAAACAGGATTCTGTACTGGGCGCCCATGAACAGTCTATTCAGTTTCTAATGATGCGATGGTCAAGAGAAAATTCTCACTTCATAACAAAGCCTTCAACCCGTTTCTGTCCCTAATGCCATTCCTTCCGCACCATTGTCCCTCCCGTCTTGATCCCCCTCAGTTATCCAATTCCACAGAGTCGCTATGGGTTTTTCTTTCTTGGTTTTTTCTCCACGCTCATTTCCCAGCAATGACGCAAAATTATCTTACCTGGTGGGCAAGTTGAGGGGGAGGGCATTGACGTGGGCCAAAGCTTATTTATCCACTCAGTTGGTTCTCAGTCACACCAGAACCCATGCAGATTGGCCGCTCCTGGCTCACTCGCGAGACACGTGAACATTTTCACGCATTTGAGTGATTTTATTGTGGGTCCTCCGGCCATTTCCTGGCTAATTGTCCCAAATGTCTGCTGTTGTGATGATTGTGATGTGATGGCTGCTCTTAGACCCACTAGGCACTAAGCATTGAAGTGTGCTGGTCATTCGCTGCTAGCTAACTGGGTAAGGGCGTCATGGGTCTGTGGGTCTGTCCACTGTTTTAGAGAACATATTTAGTTTTAAAGTAAGTAAGTAAGTAAAGTGACTCACTGATGTGAAGGAAAACAGACAAACAGAGACACCACCTACAATCAGGGAGAGCGTGACAGAGCAGAGGGAAACGTAGCTGACACTAATCAGAAAACTGAACATAACACACATGAAATAGACTATCAGAATAAAACAGGAAGTACAAACACAGAGACAAAGACCAAGATGCATGGGCTTGACACAGGAGCTGGGGAGAACACAGACAGACATGGGTACATGACTGGGAAGGCTGGAAGATGCAGAGATGTGACTATGGAAGACTGAGGTCAAGAGACACCAAGTAGAACATAAACCAGGACCATGACAGCTTTTAATCTGTTACCTTAATTTTATTAAGTAAATAGGGTGTATGTTTTATTACAGTGCTTATTTATTAAGTCTTCAAGATAATTTAAGAGTATTTCAATCATTTTCACAAAGAATACTGCGAGATCCCTTAAAGACAAAAACAAGTGAATTGTTTTAAATAGTTATTGATGGTGTAACAGCTGTGATTGGACAAGGGCAAGAAAACTTAGAAGGGATGTTAGCAGTTACATCAGCCACAAAGTAATTACATAATTGTGTATATAAGTCCTTTATCCTTTCATCACTTACTCCATATACACCTTTATAAACATATGTGAAGTCTTTTCAGACAACATATACACATATATATGTATATGTTGTCTGAATAGTTTGCGCTCATGATTAAAAACAAGCAAACAAAAACACGATTTTTATACGTTATTCAAATTGCACAGTATTCTAATCAACACTTCATTGATAAATCCAGACATTCAAACCCTACACTCGCAGCAGATCTTATCACTATACTACTGTGATGGGATTATAAGATTACAAAAATACAATAAAGCCATAATAAATAGCACTGGCCAAGACCACCATGTCTTATGGAATTAATAAACACTTTAAATAGAACATAGCAAAGTCCCAGATCTGACTGAGTCCTCTACTTTTTTCTACAACAGAGGTTTACAACCACTGCACCAAAACTATACCAACTACGGTGTATTGTTAGTGTCAGCTAAATTTATAAAAACTGGAAGTTCCTGTTGAATCATCAATCAATTGGTTGAATCATTTTTGCAACTAAGAGACTATAAAAGGTAAGAATGTAACCAATATGAAAGCTTTCCTATTTGAGTGCTGTCTGAATGCCACAACTGTATAGGCCATTTATCCTCTTTTCTCACCTTTGGCAATAATAATAATAATAATAATAATAATAATAATAATAATAATGATATGGACATTTTCATGTCAAGCACTCCTCCTCCCCTAAGGTCAAGTAACAATAGGAAACAGCAGATCTTTTACAGGAAAATCAGCCACAATCACCTTTTTCTACAAAGGTTGAACACTGTGTAAAATGTCTTTAAAAACAGTATAAAGTCAATATACTTGAACTGAGACACAGTTTGCTCTCAGTTCATTTTGGTTTCAACACACACACACACACACACACACACACACACACACACACACACACACACACACACTTTCATGACATCTGTGACGGCAGCAAAACCAAACCAAGCCAAGAGAACAACTGGGATATGTGGTGCTTGTTTGAAGAATCTACGAGTTACCTTTTCTTAACTCTTTCCGGTTTATTTTTTTATTAGCTCAGGACATAACATAAAGTCATTTTGTGTCTGGCAAGTTTTAAAATTAGGTCATGATTTTGCAAAGATGTGCAAATCTCAAAAACCCATATTTTTCAATCTTTAAAACAATGGTTTTCCATCAGGACCAGACCAGATCTGAAGGCATCCATTAAGCATGTACCAAAGTGAAAGCAAAACCTTTCATGTTTCACAACTGCTTCTTGTCTGTTTGCTTCCATTGTTCACATTACTACCATTTTCTAGCTGAGACTGGCTGTTGTTGCTGAAAGCTGCTCTTGCCTTGGATCCCATTTTTAAAATAAAGTGTTTCTTGATTTCACAGGTGTGTAAGTGTCTCCTTAACAAACACTGGAACCTGTCAAGCTGAGAAGGCTTTTTCTGGTTGTTTGTGCATGCACATTGTGGATAAACCTCCGGTCTTTGATGGTAGACTGATGGGAGATGAGTGTGCAAGACAAGCTGCCACTGACCTTTTGTTATGGAAGGGCGTACATGTTTCAGCAACACAATGCTAAGTGGCACGCTGTGTCTATTAAAACAGCAAGGCTTTATAATAAAAGACGTCTGTGTATCGGCTGCCTGAACAGGTTTTCTCTCCCAAAAGTCCAACAACTAGTTTCCTACGTTCCCAGACATTTATGGACTCAATCATTTTGGTACAATTCTCAAAGCAGAAAAATTACTCATATTGCAGTTTTCTCTGCAACTCACAGACTCAACAAAAGACAGCAACAATCGAAAGCTTCACCATATATGTCAAAACATGAGTCAGTCAGTCCCTTCAACTGATGAATGATTGAAAACTTTCACAACCATTTTAAGACTAAGACATTGAAATGATTTTTACTTTTTCAGAAGCATCACTCTTTTCTGTAGCTATTTCATTATACAATCATTCAATATTTCATAGTATTTATCAATGATAAGAACAGGGATGATTTTATCTTTTATAAATATTAATCAACTTTGTTAGTATCCCCAGTAAAGCCAAAGCACTTTATTTCAACAGTTTTGCAATAAATCCATGTAAACTCTAATTAGGAGTGATGCAGTTCACTGTTGATGATGATGTCCAGTGATTTTATATCATTTTTAGATGATTTTCAGCAACAGCTGTATGGGCAAACTGTGAGTTCCTCCATTCAGTAAGTAGTTGGTCAAACTGCTTTCTGTATAAACATGAATATCATAATCATATATGGTGATTCATGTCAGACTCGCACTGATATCTACAGTATATGTGTTTGGACATGGTTTCATGGTGAGGATGGCACAAACATATACAGCTGGGTGAAAAAAAAGAGTTAAAGGTGGAGTAGGATTATAATAATATAATAAAGTGTTGTTATTATAATATTTATTAGAATTAAACTGTTTTAGTTATTCATGTAATATGTACAAGATAGTATTCCATTTGTATTTGTGTGGAGCTATTAAATACTGTAAAACTAGTGTCACTAAAAAAAGAAAAAACACACTTATTACTTATTAGTCTGCTTGAGTTGCTTGGTCATCTTTAATTGTAAATTGGCTTTTATCACTAAATCCTGCCAGTTGTGATCACGTGGTACTCATTATGTTTATTACTGGCAATCTTAGAAGCAATTAAAATGGACCAAAATGGACTGAAGCATTTTTCTAGTCTGACTGACAGCTCAGTAAGCTTTCACTCACTAAACAACAGCTCGCTATATAGGAATCAGTTCATTCACCATTTACCATAATGCAAGTACAGAAATGCATGGTTGGTTGGTGCACAGAACCCCAACCTCAACCCCATCAAACACTGTTGGGGTGAACTAGAATGGAGATTGTGACACAGGTCCTCTCTTCCACCATCAGTGGCTGATCTCAGGTTTGCTATTCTAGACGAATGGGCAAAACTTCACACAGACACGTGAAAAACCTTGCAGAGAGGTTTCCCAGAAACGTGGAAGCTGTGGAAGCTCAAAGGACAGACCGACTCCATATCAATGCCTATAACTGTGGAATGAGATGTATTAAAAGCTACTGAAGATAAAGTGTGTAGGTGGCCCAACATTTTAGTCCATATAATGGATCTTCTAATTAAGCAATTAATCTGACCTAACTGTGTGCTTGTATTGAAGTTCTACATGCTAAGTTGGTAAGTGCAATAATACTGTTGCTCTTTGCCATAAGAGACTGTAAACAGTTCTGTTTCTCTGGATTCTCTAAACAATGAAAAGCATACAAAGACCAGGTTCACTCACTTTGGCATGATTGGCTGTTGTCAGTATTACTTGCTGTAGCATCAATTAGTGCTAATAGCTCTTCTAGTGAAACAAATAAAATGAAAAAAACTAAACAACTGCAAATAGCACAGGTATTTATAACAATTGTTATCATACTACCTACTTTAAATTGTGCAAATTTCTGTAGAGTGCAATCAACAAGTACCTGATACATCAGTCCAATAATCCTTTCCCTGAAAATAAAATATGAGCCTTGATTATAGGACAACACCATATGGAGTTTAGCATCTTTCACGTAAAACAGTGTTTTCTTAAACCAAGCTGCATAAAGTGCAAAGTTCCAATACTAGAGCCCTGGCTCAACTACCAGGAAGTCAATGTGTCCCTTTTCTTTTGTCTTGAAGGCTTCAGCGATGATCCTGGCAGCATCTTTGTGTTCCCGGCCTTGCAAGGGGATGCCATCAACCTCCAGAATGACCTGGCCAGTTTTCAGCTGGCCGCAGTTATGAGCCGAGCCTCCTTTCTGTCAGCGGGAACATGAGAGAAGAATAGAAAGACAATAATGTTAGCAGGATTAAGGCACTCATGGACAGAACAGTTTGTTGTTCTTGAAGTTACAGTACAGTCCAAGGCAACTACAGCTTGAAACACACTTGGACTGAATTTAAAATATAAATAAAAGTTTATGATTAGTTCAATAAGGCAGATGTGTAATCACACATCTACCTGCTTCCCTCGTGTCTGGTGACTAATTCATGCGTCACATTTTCCCATGCTTTCAAACTCGTTGCTGACATCACTGGTCCAGTCAAATCATCTTTCAGCCTTCTTCAGCCTCCACTCTGCACACTTTAAATCTCACTGTTCATCTGTTCGTCTACCTTGAAGATGTCGCTCCCATATAACTCAGGCTCCATTCAAGCCTCCATCTTGATCTCCACCACCTGCATCTAGACGCCAGGGTTTCCTGCGCTCATTCCTATCACTGCTGGAATTCCATTCTGCTGTGACGGGACATTACTTGCCAGTGAAAAGTTTGTTTATAAGATTGGGGAAACCTGCAGTCAGCTGAGACTGAAGAAGTCACCTGGGTGAGTGATGAAACGTGACTATGGTGAACCATGTCGGGGCTTGTTGCTGTCCAGCTCTTCACTCTTCATCTGGGATGTCTGCCACTGTGATGATTACTGGGCCCTGTTCAGCGAGGTTGCTGTGGTCTGTTCTTAGATCCACTAGTCACTCAGCATTGCTGTTATGGGTTGCGTCCTTCTCCCATATGCTCTACCAGTATTGCTTCGTCTCCAGCAGGGGTCGGCAACCTTTCTGATGATGAGTGCCATCTAACATTTCCTCAGAAGTCAATGGAAAATGCAGCTCCATGAACACGCACAGCTGTGGATTCCAGCTGTCCTCGTAGTTCTGCAAACTTTGACCCCACAGAGTCGAGCTTTTCAGTTCAATCAGCTGCATTTCAATGTCCTCTGTGTCCAACCAGTTAATGCCAGACAAATCCAGCTGCTCATTAAAGCTTTCTGGTTTGATCAGAAAGAAAACATTGGTCCAAACACCTGAAAGTCCCAAAAACACACTGTGAATTCTGTCCTGAGTCTACGGATGTATCCGTGTATTTCCGCGGTGCTGATGCTGCGCTGAGCGAACAGCTGCTGAAGCATTTGAAGTGTCTGAATGTGGAAATTTCAACATCGCTTGAAAAAACTGCCAGCTAGCAACGTCCCTCTCACCGGTAGGCGAAGTTATTTTTAGCCAATTACAAGTTGAATCTGGTAGTTGGGGTTGTTAGCTAAGATACCGTCATTAAGAAGCGGCACAACTAATGTGTCTATGCGAGCTGATTTGCGATGTGCACCGCTGGCCCGGCCATTTATTTTTGAATGCACCTTCTCAGATTAATTCACTGCGTGTCGTGCGCAGGGCTGGACTGGGACAGAACATCGGCCTAGAGACCGCCCCCCCAGGTATTACAGCCATAAAGCCTTTGAATGAAAACAGACGCTGTGGTGACAGTGATGTACAGTCTTGTTGGTATATGTGTGATTTCTATACATTTACATCAGATAAAAACTTTGGTTGTAAGATTCAGATAATTATTTTTTAAAAGCGAGACATTTTAAATGAGAATAAGAAAGAAAAGTATTTCTTTGTGCCCCCCTCTCCCTGTTAATGCCCTACCTGCCCCCCTGGCAACACTTTGCTAGACCCGCCCCTGCACAGTTACCAGCTGTCAGCTGTAAAAAAGGATCCTGGTGTTATTTGTCTCTCAGAAACAGTTCATAACTTCAACTCATTCATGTCACCTAAAAGGTAAACCTGTTTCTCCATCACCTGTTCAGCTCTGATGATCCAGTAAGGACATCTCCTGGTTTCATCTTCATGTTTCCCTCTCACCACATATCCAAACCATCCTGACCAGCAGCTTTACAGCTGTGGCTCCAGCAAACATCAGCTGATACTAGAAATTAATATTAAATAAATTCTAACAACAGCTGATCAAGCTTAAACGTGCTGCTGTTGTTTAGCGCGACATCCGCTGGTTTCCTCTTTCTGGCGCAAAGTGAGCGATAAACAAACAAGAGAGCCGATCAGCTGATCATTGATCAGTTTCATGATTGAAGTAGAAACAGGAGAGGGAGGGGAGAGAATGAGAGAAGAAGAGGCAGCTGTGCAGCAAAGACAGAATAACTCCAGCTGATTCTGAACACAATGGTGTTCAGAATCAGCTGGAGTTGTAGCTGAAGTCCGGGACAAACTGTGTTTCTTCTCAGCTCAATACGAAACGCGTAATATTTTCTCTCAATGCAGGACGATTCCGTTTTTTACGGGACGGTTGGAAACTCTACTAACAAACCTTATGTTCACTGTCAGTAACATCATAGCACACACCCAGCTGTACAGAAACTCCGTCATGCTAGCTAGCACGCAGTACGAGTTATTGTAACTGACTGTAAAAAGTCAGCACAAGGAAAATAAACTCCACCTAAACGTGGTTTATATCTGACCCAGAGAGACTGCAGGTCATAACTTCTTACCTGAAGTTCAGTTCACCTGACACTCGGACCGGCGGCCGCCTCGGGGCTCTCCTCCTGCCTCCCCTTCCCTCATCCACCCGCTGGCCTCTGTGGAAGCTCCGCCACAGCCACCACCAAACAACTGACTTATTTTTACACACCGGCCAGCATCTGCCCAATCCACCACCTTTTATTGTTTATACCGCTACAAAAAAACCCCAAATCCCCCAAAACAAAAAAAAAATCATTGGCCCATAAAAACAAAAAATCACATCGCCCCACCGGGCAAATGCCCGGTATGCCCGATTGCCAGTCCAGCTATGGTTGTACCATCAGTTAACCCTTCACGTGTCAGCTGTGGCACACGTGCCCAGGGTTGCCAACCCCTTGGTGGTGCTGTTCTCATATTGTTACCTGCCACAGAGTACACCTTGGCTGCTTCTGTGAAGAACGGCTGGTTTATTCTGCTGCTTTCTATTTTTCTGGTGTATGTCTTCAAGCGGCTGGCCAAGGCTGTGAGACTTTGCTTTGCAGTTTCCAAGGCCTCAGTTATGGACAGCTTGCTGCACTTCTTGGGCACCTCCTTTGTTGCACCTTTCAGCAGCTCCGATAGTTGGCTACCCCCCGTTCTACCTTGATCTTGGCCTCTAGTCTCCTTCTGCATGCAGGGTGCTGCTCCTTGTTCAACTTGTAGCTAAGCTTCTCACTGATTGCTGCTGCCATGCTGTAGATCAGCTTGTTAGTCTCAGTAATGGTGGTGGTAGATATCTTCCATAGTGCTGCATTCACATCATCTACTAGATCTTCTGAGGGTACATAGCAATACCGAATGAGAGCAACATCAGGAAGAAGGAACACAAGAAGCTTGAAAAGCATCAAGGGCTCAGAGAAGATAAGAGGGTGGAGGTAACAGTGGTCCCAGTGGTAATCGGAGCACTCGGTGCAGTGACTCCCAAGCTAGGTGAGGGGCTCCAGCAGATCCCAGGAACAACATTTGAAATTCACGCTTGAAGGATGGATCACCCACAAGGGCGAGAGAGGATTTTCTTTTAATGTTTTACTGTTTTTTGCAGTTTCAGTACATTTTGTTGCTTGGAAGACTTTAAACAGTGACTTACTTGAAACCTTCTAATGCTTTCTTACCTGAATGGAGACTATGCGAGGCAAAGGTTGGCGTGTACTTCCTCCACCCTCTATTGCGATGCCCAAGGTGTTTGAATTTTTCAACACTCGTACCAGCACAGCAGTAGGCACTGGTACAGGTGAAGGAGACTGCTGGGAAACAAAGCAAGGAGAGCTAAGAAAAATGTATTTGTGAGCAAGAAGTAGCATCTTACTGCATGCAATTTAGCCACTAGCTTGTAGGTGAACACCTGAAAATCTCAATATAGTAAACATTTCATTTTCTTCAGGTGATGGAGCCTTATTTACACGTCAATGAGTCTGAGTCTAATGTTACTGTGTTCCCTTTGTTTTTCCTCACGTGTTCTAGCCTAATGCTAATAACAAGATTTCCTTTGAATTCAATAAAGCTTTTAAGAGTTTTGTTTAGGTGCCCACAAAGTAACTTCAGGTCTTAAGATCACAATCATAGACCGTTATATAAGCGGTCACCAAGGAGATTACTTTAATCTCCCTCTGCTATTTCAGTTTTGCCGAAGCCTTTCTTCAACACAACTAAATAAGCTCTGATTGTTTCTCATCTCTCCAGAATATTTTCATCTTATTTGTATTTGTTGCTAATGCGGCTCTTCATAGTTTTTATTATCTTCTTTTTGTCAACAAAAGGTTTTTGCCAAAAACTATGATAGAAATGTTTTGGTCAATGAAATTAACACTGGCTTGCACACAGTGATATATCAGTATGACATGTCATCTCATGGGATACTCCATAATGAATCACATCGTTATATCTGCTGTCATTTTGTTGGTAAGAACTTGTGGTTGTAGTTTGCAAACTTGACCGATTAAAATAGAAATTAAAGCAACAAAAGAGGTGATCCAGTGAATTCTGAAATCACAAACTAAAACTGGGTTTACACCAGCACTAATTTGCTTGTTTTGAACACACTGAAAGATATGCTACTGAAAGATTGCTTAGTAATGAAAACCCTCACTTGTCTGCCAATCCCTGGAGAAAGTGCATGAAATCCTGGCTGTTCCAGATGGGTCCGGTGAGTTTTGCTAGGTCGTGGGCTGCCATCTTTACTGAAGCCTCCTGCCTCTGCTATATCCACCCCGCTGTCCTCACTCAGAGTCTGGCCGCTGTCTGACAACTGTGACAGGGTGGCCCCTGGGGGGAGGAGTTAGCTAGCATACACTGAATTTAATTAAAATTTAATTATATAGAAAAAAAGCGCTTTGGCGACAGTGGGAAAGAAAAACTCCACAGGAAGAAACCTCCAGCAGAACCAAGCTCGGGGAGGGGCGGGGCCATCTGCCACAATTGTTGGGGTGAGGACAAAGACACACCGTGGAAGAGAGCCAGACATTAATAGTAACTAATGTTTATATGCAGAGAGGTTTCTAAACACACAGTGCGTGAAAAAGGTGACTGAAGAAGAAACATTCACTGCATCATGGGAATCTCCCAGTAACCTACACCAGTTCCAGCAGAACTAATGGAGCATTGAGGATCACCGGATCCAACCTAAACTCTGTGCTTTATCAAACAGGAATGTCTTAAGCCTAATTGTCATGGTCCCTGTGTCCCCGGCTGGCTCAAACAGGCTACAGGTATTTGTTGTTGTTTTTCCCCCTCGCTCTCTCTAGCCTGGGCGATTGCTCACTTGTGGCTCATTATTCCCGCCTCTCCTGGCCAGCATTCAAGACGGTGGCTCGGTGTTTCTCGTCACTGGAACGTTAAGCAACTATCCTAGTGTTGCCCGGCTGTAAAATTATCTCCTGTGTTTCCTTCGTGGCTTTCCTAGTGTTGATTCTCTCATCTGTCTCCATGACTAGATTCCCTGGTTTGTTTGTGTTTCCCATCCCTGGACTACCTGCGCGTGAGTGTGTGTGAATTACAAGTGTGGCGTGGCAGAAGAGGAGTGTGTGTGGAATTTCCCTCACCATTGCTCCGCCTCCCATTCTACTTTTAAATACTCTAGGAACAACAAGTAGGCCTGCAGCGTGAGAGCGATGTGCTCTAATAGGGTGATATGGTACTACAAGGTCATTAAGATAAGATGGAGCCTGATTATTTAAGACCTTGCAGCCAGGGATGCAGAAGAACATCAAGAAGGCCCTGAGTAGATGTGGTTATCCCAGCTGGACGTTTGTCAAAGCTGGAAAGGCTCCTAAAGAAAGCTCCAGCTGATCCAGGAGAGAAGGACAACCGCTGCCCAAGTGAAAACCTGCAGTGATCCCGTACGTGTCAGGAGTATCGGAGCAGCTGAGACGCATTTTTTCTAAACACCGGGTGTCTGTGACCTTTAAACCCCAAAACACACTGCGCCACAAACTGGTCCACCCCAAGGATCGGGTCCCCGACACAAACAGAGTAACATAGTGTACGCTGTTAAGTGCAGGAGGATTGCCAGGATTTATACATCGGGGAAACCAAACAACCGCTGGCTAAGAGGACGGCACAACACAGAAGAGCCACCTCGTCAGGCCAGGACTCTGCAGTCTATGCACACCTACAGGCCAGTGGACACTCTTTCAATGATGAGGATGTAACATCCTGGACAGGGGGGAGCGCTGGTTTGAGGGCGGAGTCAAGGAGGCCATTTACGTGAAAAGGGAAAGACCATCTCTGAATGGAGGAGGGGCCTAAGGGTACATCTGTCACCATCTTACAATGATGTGATTGCAGCCATTCCCCAACTCTCTGTGAATGGGACTCATGGACATTGATCAGAGGTACATTGTGCAAATGTCCTGTTTATAAGGTTGTGTAAACCTGCAGTCAGCTGAGACTGAAGAAGTCACTTGGATGATGATGAAATGTTTCTCCCACTGAACATGTCCAGATGAACAGAACCAACTTTTGGGGATTTCCTCCCCTGGATGATTGAGCACGCATTAAGATATAAGCAGGGCAACCGCCTACATGTTTCTAGTCACAAAACATGTGTTGTTCTGGTTATTACTAATACATTTTACCTTACAAGTTGAGTGTTTCTCTGTACTGAGAAACAACACAAACACACAGAGACACAGACTGTGTACCTACTTAACTCCAAGTTACCCCCAATGGATCCATCAGAGAATGTTGGTTAAAAGTGCTTGGGCATAGACAAAAGCTTTTAAACAAAAGTGTGTCTGAATGGGTGAGTGAGACATGCTTTAAGAACATTTGTGTGCTCAAATACAGCAGAAAAGTATTACATACACACCATTTACCTCTTTGCTGTGGTCTGGCATCTGCTGATAGCCGGTTCATTTCTGTTACAATGACTTTCTGTGTGAGAGCAGGTGAGCAGCGTTGGTCAGCGCTGAAGGGTGGAGCAGCAGGCGTGATGAGAGAGGGGCACGGGGACGGACATGGTGAGGGATGGTGAGATGGTTGAGGGGATGGCAGGGGAGTTGCTGCTTTTGAAGAGGATGCAGACATTGACAAGACGGAAGACTTTTCATAGGAGCTGGATCTAGAAGAGAACTTGATAGATGCCTCTGGTTTAGCAGAGCTGGGCAAGTCCCGGTAATGCACGAAACCTGGGCAGGTGTGGTGACCTGAAATGGGCTGGCTATGATGGTGGACATGGTAATCAAAATGGGGATTATTGTGGTGTTCAGAATCAGAGAGCTGGAAGGAATTCTGGCAGGTGTGTTGAAGGGAATTAAGGGAAGTGTAGTGGGTGGGACCAGGGCATGCATGGTGGGGGGAGGCTGGTTTTGGCTGGTGTTGGCTGGTGGGAAGGGATTTGATAGGCTTGTGGGGACAGTCCTGGAGTAAATGGGTGGGACCAGTGACGAGCAGGCAAGAAATGGGCTGCACCACTTTGGCTGAAGGCTTGCAATTGAACTCTTTCTCCGGGAATGGTCTTCTTTGAGCCTGGACAGAAGCAGCTCTGAAGGGTGGAAGAGGTTCACTTGAAGCCTGCGTTTCATCCTGTCATTCAGAAAAAGGCAGTGACATACAAAAATCCAACATCAATAGTGAATGTTGCCTCTTTAATCATTATCTTTAAGATTTTAGATCTTGTATATTTAGAAACACAGCTTGTCACGGACTAATGACTTTTTCAGAAAAATAAAATGAGAACATCTGTAGCCATCACATGGTGCGTGTTGAGTACAGAGAGTCAGAACAAGGTTAGATTAACGTAAAGACAGAAAAACATGTATTTAAGAACTGTTAATTATGTAAAGGCGGATAAACTGTTAGATATTTGTACAAGCAAATGCAGTGATGTGAAAAAGTGTTTGCCCCCTTCTTGATTTCCTGTTTTTTTTGTATGTTTGTCACACTTAAATGCTCCAGATCATCAAACAAATTGAAACAGTAGACAAACATAACACAAGTAAACACAAATTGCAGTTTCTAAATGAAGGTGTTTATTATAAAGGGGAAAATATCCAAACCTATGTAGTGAAATCTAAACTAAAAAAAGGAACAACTGATTTCCACCAAAACCTAATAACTGCAACAACCTTAGCTGTTGTTTGTTGTGTAAGCGCAGATGACAGTCAGGACCTGTTCTCTGATCCGAAGGGTCTGGGGCACCTCTCAACCTCACGCACCTGCTCAGGCTCCTTCCCCACCAGAGAGGTGATGTTCCATGTCCTAATTGCCAGCCTCTGCCCTTGGCCACCACCCGGCCCACACTGCACCCAACCCTTACGGCGCATCCTGCGGGTGGTGGGCCTATTGGAAAGTTGGCCCATGTCCCTTATTTGGGCCACACCAGGCCAGGACCCATTGGCTAAGGCCCAGCCAGCAGGTGCTCTTCCTTGGGCACCCTCCCCAGGCCTGGCTCCAGGGGGGTACCCAGGTAATTCTATCTCGGCCAGAGTGAACTGTTCCCTTGATTGTGTGCACATAAGGGTCTAGTGAATCACCCTTTGTGTGGTTCCTCATCCAAGACCAATTTGCCATGGGAGAGACCCTACCGAGGGGCAAAAGCCCCCTATCGACATAGCCCCGGGGATTCCTGGGACACACAAACCCTTCACCATGACGATTACTTCACTTCACTTCAAGACAAGTCAAAAGATTAAAGGCATTACACCACACAATGTACTTAAAATAAATAAATAAAGGACCAACCATAGCAGGGATGGTTTGCTCTGCATCATGGATCACAGGGGCTATATGGCTACAGTGGCCCTGAGACTGCCACACTTCTAGGCCTCCACGCCAGGACTGGTGAGACTCCCTTCCATGTTGCAACACCAGTCTATCATACACGTCCAGATCCTGTGGCGCCACCAGTCTCCTCATCTCAGACAACATGGACAACTGGCAGAAAGAAGAAGACAAAACAAAAAAAATAAGATATGCTTATAGTACAGTGAAGAAAGGATTATACAGACATGGAGTCAGGTGCTGTGTAGCGATGTACCTTTGCATGTGTATTGAAAAGCTCAAACAGAGCCATGGTCAGAGACTCTACTCCTATATGTCCTTCTTGGTACTCCTGCAGGTAGTAGGCCATGGTTTGCCTCTCTGGATCTGTCAGCAACATGTAGGCCTGCTGTTCCAGTGACACCTGAGCACTGGGTGGGCCCACACCTCTGTATCCTGCTGGCTGGATGGAGCAATAGTTTGACAAGTGAAAAATGATGGAATCAAATATAGGAGAGATGAAACATGTTGTCATTGTGTCTAATACTACAAGGACTGTGACATGCAATGGAAATTCTTCATATACTGCTGAGTTATAAGAAACACTGTTTTCAGAGAGTCATCACCTTATTTGTCTTATTAGAAAAGAACAGAACAGACTGCACAGGAAGCCAAGGTCATAACTCAGGCTCACTGAGAGAGAAAGAATGTGGATGTTTAGGTTTTATGACGGGGGGCTGAAGCTATAAGAATGTGAGGAACGCTCAGACACTTCGAGATCAGGCGGACACCCTCCCGCGCTCATCTCCCCTCCGGATGGTTATTGCGCAAAAGTGTTGTATGGAATAATGAGAATTGTGTGGAATAAAATGATTGTGGATTGAGAATTATACACCGAGTGTTGTCCTTCCTTCAGCCCAAAGATGAAAGAATTGGGAGGTTTTAACAGAACAACACAGGTTGACCAAATGTGCTTATAAATAAATTGATTGATAAGTTCAGTTCACCTCAGTTCAAGTTGATTTGATTTATACAGCACAACAGTATACCAACATATGCCTCACAGGGGTTATTTTCCAAGGCTCTATAGATTGAAGGATTTGTTGTGACCAGTCATCAGTACTTGTCATGACCTAATATCTTTTAGATGATATTAGGTCATTATTAGGTCATAATTACAATGATTTCTTAACCTCCTAAGACCCGAACTCTTTCATGGCATTTTTAATTTCTCTTTGCTATTTGGGCTGATCTGGACCTGAAGAATATAAATAAAAGAAATTACCAGATTATCTTATTTTTAAAAATGGGTTTTCGATAATACAGTAGCAGTATAATATCAGGCCCTTGTAGAGCAAAATTTTGTATTTTGGTCTAGACAACCCAAATTGTGATGTCCACATATGTGGACGCCAGGTCCTAGGAGGTTAAAGAAGCACCCAATCATTGCTGGATTCTGCCTGCACTTATTGTCCTCCAAGGGCTGCTGACATGGAAGTGGTTTCTCAAAAGGCAAATATGGCAGAATACACAACAACACTATATTAGTGAAAAGAGTAAAAGTGCATTCCTTTATAGAGGGAATAAAATATAGGAGAAGGTATTTTGCTCTTTTTTTATCCACTTTCTTCTTATTCTTCTGTCAGCTAGGGTTGCTGACAGAAGAATATGAAAGGAAGCAGATTATCTGCTTCCATCTCACCCTATCCAGAGCATCTTTTCTGTTACACCAACCCTCTACATACCCTCTTTTACTAGATCCATGAACCTCCTCTGACGTCTTTTTTCTTTTAATATTGACTGGCGACTCTATTTTCAAATTCCTTTGTCCAACATATCCACTTTCCTCCTCCTCCATGTCCAAATCATGTCAGTATGCTTCTCTAACTGTCTCCAAACCACTGAAACTGAGCTGTCCCTCTGATATGCTCATTTCTAATATAGTCAATACTGGAACTCTTGATCTTGAGATTAGCCACCTAAAACGTAACTCTTTGAAGGCCATTTCTACCACTTATTTTTGTGTAAAGCTAACTGAACCTTGCATAATATAATATAATATAATATAATATAATATAATATAATATAATATAATATAATATAATATAATATAATATGGGCTGTCAAAGTTAACGGGATAACAATGTGTTAGTGCAAAAAAATGTTAACACCTTTTTTTTTTTGACGTGGAATTAACGCACTCACACACCTGCGGTCTCTGACCTTTGGCACAGTTACCTTTTACCTGTGACCTTTGGCACAGTTACCTTTTACCTGTGACCTTTGGCACAGTTACCTTTTACCTGTGACCTTTGGCCCGCCCAGTTTTTTTTCTGGAAATCAGGAAGCGACGCATGCAGCAGTTGTAGATGTGAGCAGAAATGGATAAAGAAAAAGGTCTTTTGAACAGCAAGTTCAATTTTAAAGCAATGCCATATGGTTGTCTTGACAAGACCAAAGTAATTTGCATTTGCTGTTGATGTGAACTGTGTTATCACCGCAGTACGTCCAGTCTCAAATACCGCTTGCTAGCCAAGCACACAGCTAACGCAGAGAGCCCTCCTCCCTCTCGCCAAAGGCACACCACGCTGGACAGCTTTCAGAGGAGATGTCTGGACAATTCTACAGCTAACAAACTTTCAACAGCCACAGCAAAATGGGTGGCTACAGCTTGCAGGCCGATTAACATTGTGGAGGAGGAGGGGCTACTTGAAATAATTCGCATAGCATCCAACAAATCCACGCATGAATTGCCTTCAATAGCTACCACTGTAACCAAGATACACAACTTGTATGAAGATGAGAAAGTCGAGGAGGCTTTGGGGCAGACCAACACGGTTGCACTCACCGGAGGCCATTGGACTTCTCTAGATATTCACAGTTACCTTGGGGTAACAGCGCATTATTTTTCACCACAGAGGGAACTTCAGTTGCATGCTTTGACTGTTATGAAGATGGAGGAGAGGCACTTCACTGACACGTGCGCTGAGCACTTTATGCAGCTAGCTAGACAGTGGGGAATTGAACATAAGGTCAGCACGCTGACCACTGACAGTGCACGCAACATGGTCGCAGCGGCAGGCAGCTGCCGTTTGAGCACATGCCTTGCATCACACACAGCCTCCATCGAGCCATCACAGTTTCTCTACAGAACAGTCCATTTAACAGCACACTGACAAAATGCAGAAAGGTCAAAGGCCATTTCAAGCATAGCCCACCAAACGTACTGGAACTTGAAAAACAGCAAATTGCACATTTTCATAAGAAAGAGTCACTCAAGAGTCACACAAAGGCTCTAAACAGTACCCTGGAGATGATCAGGCATGTTTTAAAAATCAAAAACCACTGAGAGATGCACTGGCACTACATCCAGCCAATGTTACAATACCAACAGCAGCTGAACTGGAGAAACTGAGGAAGCTGGACACTGTGCTGGAACAGGTAACTTATTAATACTTACTCTTACCACTTCTGACATAGGAAAGTGTGTGTGTGTGTGTGTGTGTGTGTGTGTGTGTGTGCGTGCGTGCGTACGTGCGTGCGTGTGCGTGCGTGTGTGTGTGTGTATATAAAGCATTTTAACCTTATGTGAGTGAATGTAGCAAATTCTTAATGAAGTCTATTTCTCTATAACTGCTGGTATATAACTGAACTTTTGGGAGGGGAGAAGTTTGTCTCCTGCTCAGTGGTGCTGCCAACTTTGTGTCACCTGTCGCGAGTGATGGAGGTCTCTGAGGATGACCCAGCTTAAGCTGGGCAAACACTGCAATTTTTTCAGCCGCGTTATTCAGCTTCTGCTCAAACTGTACGATTGACTCGCAGGGGTTAGAAGTTCGTAGGTCACGATGCCCTGATGCAACCCGAGTGCTCACACTGTGTGTCCATAAAAATGAAGGTAATCTGTCGCTCACTCTCCCTCTTAGTCTTTCACTCACACAGACACACCACCACCATCAACTTTGCTAAATTGCTAATGAAAAACATGATCAGGCAGCTGTGATTGAGCAGCAGTGTAAATCCAACTATTTTCACGGTTGTTGTGGTCGTGATAATTTTGTGAGGCCACATCGAAAAGGCTCGGATGAGCTTTCCAAAGTTCTACAAGTTGTGCCTCCATCGCTTGTGTCCAGATCACACGCTGCACAGCCGTGCTGCTCCGTCTTTTTCACCGACGTTTATGTGTTTACGCGTGAGCAGTGTGAGAAGCTCAAAATGGGCCAAAAATCGCACAGTGTGCGCCCAGCTTACATGGTTAAACTCGAGGAGACCTTCAAAGCAAAAATGAAGAAGAGCAAGGAAAAAAGTAACATCGTATGGCTCAGGGTTGCGACAGCTCTGGATCCTCGGTTTAAGGATCTTAAGTGTCTAAGCAAACCTCACAGGGCTGAGGTGTGACGCTTGATCAGCGCGTTGCCGAGGGAGAAGCAGAGGCCTGCACAGCCTGAACAACCAGCAACATATAAAGGAATAAAGGCTCACTTTTCTTTAAAGTTTAGCTCCACCTCGTTCGTCTGCATTTGGGTACGCACAACACAACCTCCACGCAGTCTACCATGGCAGATCATGACAGTACAAACTGACCAGAATGGAGCCAGCAGACTCTGCATGGAATCTGCAGCGTGCGGTTTCAGACGTTTGTCTCTGTGAGGGCCTTCACACGTCCAAACTGGGAGTGCTACAGCTGTTCCTTTGTTTTCTCTTTCACTGGCAACAAGTCCCGAGGTCTCCAGCTCTCTGGCCCCGCAGGAGGAGTGCGTGGCAGGAGAATAAGGATTGTGTGGCTGAATTCTGCGGGCTTACTCTGCTGCAGTGCTTCACTCTCTTTTTGGGATTTTCAAGCTCAACTGTCTGCGGCTGCCATGCTGCCACCTGCTCAGACACCTGCTCAAGCGCCTGCGGCTACCACACCACCATTTGGTCCTCTATGCCAGAGGTCGCAACCGCACGGCCTGCCCGTTCACGTCCTGACTGTCCACGGCCTGCATGTCCTCATACATCCACCAAACCCCACCAACAACAGCCCTTCTTCACCACTGTCGCCCTCCAGATCTGTTGGCCAAACATCCTCCTGAACTCATTCGTCGCCGCTGCTTCCTACACGATCAACCTCCAGCCCTGTTTTTCCTGTGCTGCCACTGCTTCCCATGTGGTCGGCCCTCATAACTGTTTCGGCGCAGTCACCTTGGCCTCCTCAACTGCTGTTTTTGTGTTTGGACTGAGTTATTTTAGATCCAGAGTCCACTACAGCTACGAGAGAAACTGATTTATAATCACCACAATTCTTGGAAGTCATCAAATCTGGAAGTCAGGATTCACTAGTAAATTCTATCAGGGTTCCTACTTCAACTTGCAAGCCTGGTTGCCATAACAAGTGTCCATAAAGTGTTGCATCTCTCCACAATACAAACACTCACCTACCACGATTCTTCTCTTATGCTCGTTGAGCGGCAGGTGAGCTCAGTTTTAATAATAGGTCTGGTGGAGTTGAGTTAGGAAACCCCAAGTTTAATCCGACTCACCCAAGAAGGCAAAGGAAGGGATTTCTGCCGACTCCAGAGGCTGTGTAATTGATTTTCAAATGGTTTCAGCTGAATTAGGCCACTATCAATTTTCAAAAATATAACTTCATGATCTATAATAAAAAATACATCAGCGATAGAACAAATGTTCAAAAATGATATGGAAGTTCCCTATCAGATGTTTCTTTGTCTCAGTAATTGTAATGTTCTAATCGTGACAATTGTGATTTGGGTAAATATAAATTATATCAGTAATTTGCTTATAATTCAAAAATTGATTTTGGGGAAATTGTAATTTTAACAAATTGAATCTATATGCAGACAGACTTCAGGTCGAAGTCACTGAGATTTGAACTTTTCAGTATCTGCACCCTGATTGACTTCCTCTCTGCATTCACAAGAATTTCAGAAAACTCGGCCTCTGACTTTGAGATTGAGGTAAATGAGAGTCAAACTTATCCAAGATTTTTAGTAGATATAATTATGGTACCAATTTGAATCTCCTTGAGTTACTGCGTTCACAATGTAGGTGTCCACCCCAACAGCCTTTTACGGCTGAGGGGTAAAAATCGAATAGGTGATGAAAACAAAGATAATTAGCGTGATGATCAGTGTCATTTCCTATTAGATGAAGTCATACAAGTGACCAATATCTACCATAAGTCACGACTTAGCACTACATACAGTTCGGGTGAGGATGGTGCAAGACGCTTATGTTAAGTGTGGATCTAGGAACATGAGAATATGAAGACAGTGGTGAAGTGTGCAGAAAGAGGGACAGATGGGTTTGAGGTGTGGGTAGGATTACACCATCAGCTCGGAGCCCTGTCTTGTTTGCAACGGGGATGGGCAGACCGACAGTTAAGGTCAGGTTGGAGTCTCCATGCACTGTGATGTTTCCAGACGACATTGTGATCTGTGACGAGAGTAGGGAGGAGTATTGGAGGTATAAAATGAAGATAAGAGGAATGAAAGTCTGTGGACAGATTACATGTGTGTGGAAAGAGGGAGACAGAAAGGTGAGGATGGAAGGAGTATTCAAAGCAATGGACAATACACAAGAAAGGTGAAGTGGCAGGTTAGAGTGGAAGTTCATGGTTTCAGTGAAGGAAGACAGAAAAGCGTGAGATGGAGGAAGATGATCCACTGTGGCAACCTCTAAAGGATGCAACTAAAAGAAGTACTGATCATATCTCGCTTGGTAAAATATGTTGTGCCAATATTATTTCAAGGGTGTGACAACCTATACAAACCTAAGAGTAAAGAATGTTTTTCTTGGGTAAAAGTTAAATGTCAGGGCCTTCTATGGCTGTTTATTTTAGTTGGACCGTGCCGTACACTTCGTGATGTGCTAATACAAGATCAAATTGAACCCACATAAACCATTTTAAACAAAGAAACTCCAAACATGTCTTACATACACTAATTTTAAGTGGTTTTTTAACTTGTGAATTGTAACTTAAACCTCACTGGGAGGCAGTGCAGATGCTTTAACAATGACATGAGATGAGAAAATGTATGAATGGATTAAAATGTTGTAGCAGCATTTTGAACAGATTGAGGGATTTGCAGCTCCTACAGACAGACAATATGAAAATAATGCCCTGATTTCCTCCTAGTTGGATTAAAGTAATGCACTAAGTTCACTATTTGAGATGATGCTCTTGAGTTATATTTCTTAAATGAAAAAAATCAAAAGCTGGCTGGAACTTGAAGTCAAGGACTGATCGAAAGAAAGAAAGAAATGGTTTTAAAACTACTCATAATGTGACTTAACTGGATAATGTACACTGAAAATAACAAGGGACCCTAGGGGGGCCGCAGACGCTGTGGAGGAAGCACACTTGGAGGCAGGGATTCTCTTCACCCAATGTGCCATTTATTTACAAAACAAGCCAAGCTGGGGGTACGAACAACAAAAACGAAACTTGTACAACCAAACTTAAAGCAGGTCCAAACGCTAGGCTCATGCCTAGTGGGATGCTACCCAGCCTTTAGTCTTACAGCACCACCTTGAACTCAGCATTAACTCTGCTTGTAAAGCTTAAACCCCTCCCCAAGAACAAGCCATGCAAGGCCTTCCTCTCTTTCTCACACTACACCACAAATCCTGCCAATGATTCACTTCCTTATAAACATTGAATCAGGTACTGAATCAGTCACATACTGAATGAAGCTTTGTCCCTGATCATGTGAATCTGGCTAGATGAACCAGACCACAGTGCTTCTGAAGTGGTGTGATGTTTTTTTGACACATGCGCCGGAGCTTCAGGTTCAAATGGACCAGCACTAGCAACATGAAACAGAGAAACCTCCAAACATTTTGGTAATACTGATGATCTAACAGTAAATGGTTTTGAATACATGGGCCCACTGCATAACTATTTCATGGTATGAAACTTAGGAGCATTTTATTTCACTTCCTTAGGACATAAAACAAACTAATGAAGGAATGGTCCACATCAGCATTAGGCTCACATTCATAACTAAAACAACTCTATGAGGATGGTGAGGAGTCTGCATATCGACAGGAAGTTGAGCGGCTGGTACTCTGGTGCAGTCAGCACAACCTGGAGCTGAACATGCTTAAGACTGTAGAGATGACAGTGGACTTCAGGAGACATCCCTCAACACTGCTCCCTCTCAAAATATATCAGACAGCCCTGTGTCGACTGTGGAGATCTTCAAGTTCCTGGGTACCACCATCTCCCAGGACCTGAAGTGGGAGACCAACAGCTCAGAAAGACCCAGCAGAGGATGTACTTCCTGAGACAACTGGGGAGGTACAGTCTTCCACAGGAGCTGCTGATCCAGTTCTGCACTGCAGTCATTGAGTCTGTCCTGTGCTCCTCCATCACAGTCTGGTATGGAGCAGCCAGTGAACAGGCCAGGAGCAGACTGCAGTGGACTGTACGGGCAGCAGAAAAGAATATAGGCGCCCCCCTGCCCTCCATCCAGGACCTGCACCTCTCAAGAACCAGCCAATAAATTCGATTCTGATTCTGCATCTGGAGCTCATTGAGCCTTGGTCCCTCTAGGACACTGTTATTGAGTAGGGGGGGACTCCCTCTATGCTGCTCCCGACTAGTTGTTGTCCCCCCTCCCATGGGCACTTGGTGGCTCTGACTTGGACCTCTTCATTGTGCAATGGGGGCTCTGCCAGGTGTCAGGAAGTGAAGGAATTTCTAAAGAGTTCCTGAAGAATGGATGAAATGACTTGTTTGAAATCGAGTGACGGTTAGACGCAGCCATATTGGCAATGGCAAAGCAGCTCCGGTTAATACAGTAGGGACTCAGTTTCAGTGAGTGAAGCACACTGCTTCACACCACTAAACTGCGAGATGATAATATAATCAATAACATGTTCTGGAAAGACGAGCCTGAGATCAAACTTCCTGATGAGACCAGTGAACAGAACAGCAAGACTGCTCCAACAAACCCTGGTTGGTGTGTCCAGGAAGTTCCAGCAAAATCTTCGACTGTCACACTCAACTCGGGATGAATCAGAGCTTCAATTATGAAATTATACAAGCTCAGTTGTATTTGTTCTATTTGGCCTGGCTTTATTCTGCAGTTTGTTTGTTTTTAATTTAAGACAGGTTTTCTACAGTTCATGTTCATTTAACCACTTTAGCAGTAAAATAATTTTACAGATTCATAAATGAGTGAAACAAAAGACATTAGAGAATATGAAAAACATTGTTGTGATCTTTCTACTTCTGGCTGGGACATCTTGAAATTTCGGTAGCATTTCCAGTGTGCCGTTTTCCTTGTTTGGATGGAGAAATAGGATGTATGCGTACGCAATGCTTCAGTGAAGCAGTGTACAATTTCAGGTAGACCGTGTTTACAATAGGCAGTAATGCAAAGCTGCCATTCTTACCTTTCCTAATACAGGTGTAGCTCTGGCTGAAGATGGTCTGCAAGAAAGAACACAACAAACAACAAACAATGCTTAGCATATTTAAAAAGTAAACACACAAATGATTAGTTATGCTTATAATTGGACTGAGACCAACACAGTCAACTTGTTAAAAACCACAACGTCAACAACATCATCATGAAGTGACGAGCTGAGAGTCTCCGTAATCTTCTCTGTCGTGACGGTGCACTTCCTCATGTGTTTCCCATGAAGAACTATAGTGAGAGCTCAGGTTGGTTTGTGGTTTGGGTTACATGCACTTCCATATGTTAACCACATATGAACTAAAAATGTCTCGTCACATCTATTACCACCCAAATTCATAAAAATTGGAACACTGTGGAAAATGTAAATATGCAATGATTTGCAAATCTAACCCCATCAGAACATGTAAAACACGTTTTTAAATGTTTTTACACATAATGTTCAAACTGTGACATATTACTATTGCATGAAAAGTATTAGCCATTGGTACAAAAAAGCCCAATTACTCAAGTTAATTGGGTAAAAAGTCCCCACAATCACCTCCACACTTCTGCCTTTTCTTCTTTCTAGCTGCGTGCACCCTGTTCCTGTGTCTTCAGCCATCAGCAGCACAGTTTCCATCTGACTGATCTGTTAGGAAATCTCACCTCATGTCTGATTTGGCAAAGATTTTATACTGGATACATACAAATGTTGTGTGTATCCAGTTTTGTAGGGTTACATGACTTTGCCACAGTCGTGTAAACCTGGGCCTGGCATTAGGAGTATGGTTTGTGGCACCGCCATAGCTGGAATATATACTTTCAAGGGTAAATCAACCTTTCCATTTCTCAAGGCTCATTCATGATTTTTAACATTGTATAGAGTTTACAGTAGTTACCTGCTGGGAGCAGGTTGTGATGTTACTAATATTAGGCATTACAGTGAATAACAGCTTAAGAAGTTAGTTGTCAGTTTAATTAGAAATGGCGATAGTGTAGAAGCTTCAAGGTGGAGGGGCATTAAGTCCTATGATACGGTGGGTAATGAGGACCACGTGAGACAAAATAATATGCAGCATCTCAGCCAGGGTTGCCTTCATGGTCACTACAACAACATTAGGCTGGGTTGGGACCAGTGAAGGGAGAATTAAGTGTAAAGTACGCTTTCTCCTCATCAGTTTGAACAAATCAGACAGACGCACATTCTCATATAAAACTTTGTATTCTGCTGAGCAGGGTACTCGCTTGACTGCAGCTGTTTTACAGCATGTGGTTTTCTGAACAAACGGGATCCACGTACATGACGCTTTATAATCAGTCAAGGCCTTGTAAATAAATGTATCAACAGAAGAAGTGTTTTGGCTGCTGCTTCCTCGAGGTGGATAAACAAACACGCTAACACAAACCAGCGCTCAGTACAATTAAAAGGAACTATTCAGATGATGAAATAAGAACAAACTGGTTATCAATTAAAAACACTCTAATTCCACACAGCGACAAGTATTCACATTTCTAATAATCATTCTCAATCGCTCTCATATACTTACCTTGTACAACAGTTACTGGAACTGCCACTACCATGGATGCCACTGCTGATAGTGGTGTTGGGGACAGAACTGGGGTTAGCAGGCGCACTGGACTCGATTATTCCCCGACTGCTGATACATTTGGGCTCATCCACCACTGTGCATGCGTGAGGTAGACGGGCAACATCCCTCACGTTCATCAGCAAGTTGTACCCTGTTTTTAGGATATGAACCGCCTCATCGTGGGAGATGGTCACAAAGCTCTGACCGTTGACTTCCAATATCTGATCACCCACCTGCAACAGAGAACTCTGGTTATGCACTACATGCTTATCTATGTCTTATAACACCTTCTGTACATAGTTCCTACACACCTGCATCTGGGAAGTATTCACAGCGCTTCACCTGTTCCACATTTTGTCATTTTACAACCCAAAATAAATGTAATTCATTTTTCACCTCAAATTTTCTACACACAACATAATGTGTGTAACATTTTTGCCATAATTACAAAGTGAAGAAATTTGCCTGAAATTCTTGCAGATTTCTTCAAAAAACAAAAAGCATGTAGAGAAGCATTCACAGACGTCCATAAATGGAACAAAGCTGGGACGCTCAGGAGTCTTCATAGAGGTGGCCATCTGCCCACCTGTCAGTAAAAGGTTTGGCAAAAGGCATCTGAAACAAAGTTCTCTGTTCTTCATCATCATCACCTTAAAATCACTTTAAAACAACCACAGCTGACACAAAGTGCTGTACATAGGAACTATATAATAAAAGTACATAAGATATAAATAATGTT
>NW_024582702.1:208824-209856 GCF_018398535.1 Haplochromis burtoni | reverse complement strand
ACAGGAGTGTATTACAAGCAGGAACTCAACGTTTCATATTCTCAAACATGGATCCACTCATCTCTGCGCTGGCTGTTATGAATGCACTGATGATCTTTGGGAGACACTGCAGCCATGCACTGTTTGGAGCCATTTGGACACAGCAGTGCAGACAGGTGTACAAATGTTTTATTATTGTTATTATTAGACAACTTCTATTTGTTTTTGTTGCATCATTGCTATGAAAGGCAGAGCAGACATGAGTGGAAATACGTTTTAAGAGAATATAACAACAACCACCATGCTTGACCCAAGAAAGGGGAAAAATGTGACCTTTAATGAAAACAGAGCAGCTGATGAAAGTTTTCTGAGAATAACTGCAGCAACAGTAAAATACAGCCAGCCAACTCCACTGCCAGGAGGAGAGGAGGCAACAGAGGAGCAAGAGGAGTCACAAGCTTCTAATGTTTGGAGGTTCAACTGGAGACACTAAGAGAAGGAATCCCTCAGCTGATGCAACGCGTGAGGAGCTTCTATTCCACTGACCCGCTGAGCCCAAGGCTACAATCCGTCCACGTCTTACACTGACATGAAGACTGTGCGTGGTATCAGTCCCCTCTGTTTTATCTCCTTTAAAACAGAGAAGAACCACGATTAACCCCTCAAAGCTGAGGCGCACGGCTTTTCGTAATGCCAATCGTCACTAACAGCTAAATCTGTTACCTGCTGTTTTATTTGTTTCACAGATTTAAATGCATATTTTCTAATGTGATTCTGTTTTACTGTAAATAGTTAAAAGCGTATAAATATTAAAGATACGATCAGAGACTGAATCTTTTGTCACTTTGAGATGGGTCTTTGTTTTGTACTATTTCTTTTTCCCAGCACTCTGTTCCATGTTTAGTGTCATAACTCATAAATAATAACATTCGTTATAATATGTGGTTTGTACATTAGTCATTTATTTTATACAAACATTTACTTAAATCCATCCATCCATCTTCATCCGCTTTATCCGAGGCCGGGTCGCGGGGGCAGCAGCCTAAGCAAAGA
>NW_024582702.1:204438-208804 GCF_018398535.1 Haplochromis burtoni | reverse complement strand
ATTATTATTATTATTAACACATAGTGAGTGAAGAAGAAACACCCAGTGCATCATGGGAATCCCCCAGCAGCCTACACCTATCGCAGCATAACTAAGGGAGGATTCAGGGTCACCTGGTCCAGCACTGACTATATGCTTTAGCAAAAAGGAAAGTTTGAAGCCTGATCTTAGGAACAACAAGTCAGCCTGGAGTGTGAGAGTGAAGTGCTCTAATGGGGTGATATGGTGCTATAAGGTCAGCAAGATCCTGATAATAATGAATTACAGTCTATTATAGAAGTAATGGCAGATTTGTTTACTCATTTCAAGCAAAAATATCTTGTATTAAGTGAAAAAATCTGCCAATGGAACAAGTGAAAATTCTCCAGATCCAAGATGCACCGTCTAAAAACAAGCTCATATATGTCACTGAAACGTTACTATGTAGCTGACTGTGTATTTTAGGTGTGGTGAGATATGTTTGACTAGAAATTAGACAAATATACTTGGTAAGATTTTGAGTTTTTGCAGTGAGGCAGAAGAAAGAACAAACAACAAGAACAAATGCAGCCCTGCGGCCTACTACTGCCACCCTCACTGCTGATGAGGCCCACAAGCCCACACTAAGGAAACAACAACCCCAAACTGCAGCACGGAGCGTCACACCACAGGACCTCCCCTCCCTGGACAGCAGTGCAAGGACAAAGAGACAGACAACCCACACCACACAGCTCTCCCCTAACCTACATAACATATGAGGGCTGAGCAGGTGCAGACTGAGAGAGAGCAGCACCCACACACTCCCACAGCCTCACAGGATGGAACAGTAAAATGATCCCGAGCCTGTATAACTGGGAACATACTTCACTGCATGACAGAGTTAGAAAAGCCACATCAGCTTCCCTGCAGCTGAGTGTTGGACATCCTGAACCAACACTCATGTCAGTTACATCCCACTTGGTGTCGTGTCCTCTGGACTGTTTTGAGACACATTTCTGGGAACTTAGCAGAGCGGCTGCTCAAAATGGCAGAGTGGGCTGAGGAAAACAGTGCAGTGGTACTGACAATGCAGCTAACATGATACCTTAAGCAACAAACATCCTGCAGTACTTGTACATCCTTCATCTTTTTGTAAGAGACGTTCTGACGGTGATGAAGCCCACTGTGGGAGCACAGCAGTCACAGGGGAACGACACATGGGCATGCCTCAGTCACTCAAACAGGAGTGTATTACAAGCAGGAACTCAACGTTTCATATTCTCAAACATGGATCCACTCATCTCTGCGCTGGCTGTTATGAATGCCCTCCGCCGCTTGGCTGCGCCTAGAAATCCTGTCCATAAAAATTATGAACAGAACCGGAGACAAAGGGCAGCCCTGGCGGAGCCCATCACCCACCGGGAACGAGTCCGACTTATTGCCGGCAATGCGAACCAAGCTCTTGCAACGGTTGTATAGGGATCGAATGGCTTAAATCCTTTGTAATAAATTGATCTGAAGAGCTGCTTGGGAGCCAACAGAGCCGACTCACTGAGCCATAAGAAGCAGCTCTCTTATTAAAAGAGCCAGAATTCAAATCACTAATAGTTTCCATCACTGTTGAATGAGCTGGCAAAACGTTACGGAGAAGCACTGTGTGACTGTCCAACAGTTGCTAATGGTTTGAATTTACACCTAATATTCACTGAGTGATGTTAGGCACCCACAGTGACACATACACTGTGTCTGTACTGGAAGCAAAACAAAACAAATACCAACAACAGCTTTGCAACATGTACTTCTGTCCATATACTGCCAGTAGTTTATAGTACAACAGTCAGTTATTCTGTGTATCCACAAACACAATCAGACCTCCTGCAGGACAAAGGGTGAAGATGAAGTCACGGCATTAGATGCTGAGTTTGAGCAAAGAGACTAGAAAACGTTATGTTTCATTATTCTGATGCAAATTTGAAATGATAAAAACTGTTCATTTATTTAACAATACAAATACTTACATTTTGAATTGTCTTTTAATATTTGTTTTCCAGGGTTAGAAAAGTGACTCTAACTGAATCAATTTAACCCTTGTGTGGTGTTTTTGTTACTCAGCCAGTGTTCATGGGTCCGGTGGACCCGCTAGAGTTTTAGCTTTCCAATTAACACTATCAAACAATTTTATGTTAAATTACTCAACAGATGTTTACTTCATCCCAATTACGAGCCATGAGAACAGCAAACATGGTTAATTTTTCCCTTCACCTTTGTTCGATCACATTTATGAGTTAATGTGCTTCTCATTTTTTTAATAAAATGTTAGAAAAAATAAAATAAAATCAGTTATAATCAAGTGTAAATATCTTTATACCATATTTTGCAGGTTTTGATGGTATATACTGCCTAAAGGGGCAGCGGCCTCCACTTGGCATGGGTCTCACAGACCACCATACAAGGATTAAGTAGATTTCTATCACTTTCTAATGCATATGTAAAATAACGAATCGGTGACCACACATATAAATGAGCCAGGTCCTTTCATATGGAGCTGTGATGACGACTCTGCTAGTCTGAAAACCACAAGTTTAAACAGTATCCGGGGCTACGCTGCCTCTGGTGGCCACTAGCTGCATATGCCATGTGATCCAGTTCACTAGCCAAGCCTCCATCTTATTAACTGCAAAAACAATTTCTGACAGGGACGAAGGATGATTGCACAAAGAGGAGGAAGGAAAGGTTATCGATTGATTGATTGATCATACTTTATTCATCCTGAGGGAAATTGGGTTAAGGCTGCCAGCTGTGCCGGCGCCATAATCCAGCCTCTTGGTCCAGCTGCTGATCCCACTATAACTGCAGGATCACTGAGTCGGCTGCTGCGTGACCAGCACAGATCCACACACACTAGCAGCTTATTACACAATCAATGAATCACTGCAGAGTATCAATGAATGAGCCTTATCTCGACAGTGAGGACGGAGCTTCTTCATACCTTTATCAACATCTTCTCTGTTGTTGTGGCTTTAACACTTTTTTTCATAGTGTGTAAAGTATGCCAGTCCCAAAAATAGCTCTTTATCTCTCTGTTAAAGTAGTGCAACAATATCTCCCACCATGCTTCTTTGAAAAGTTTTAAATTTGGCTTTTTCTCTTGTTTTTAGCTGTCCCAATTATTTCAACACATAATCTAGAATGCTGCTTTATTTTTATCTCCAAGTCAAACGTGGTGTAACAACATCAAGAAAGCCATGTTGTTCACAGGCAGGAAGCAGTTTCTGTTCTCCTCCCCTCAGGCAGGTTGAAAAGGCCTGAGTCAGAAGACTGACCTGAAAGCACACAGCGACCTGGAACATATATATAAAAATAAAAATCGGGAATAACATCGGAGATCTGTGTCCAGAAGAGCGCAGTCCTGGGAACAGCTAAGATACTGCAGGACCCTCAAGCTCCCAGGCCTCTGGTAGAGGACCCGAGCTTGGAGGATAAACCGCCCGCAGGGGCGAGCTGGGTGTTGTTTACATATTATATATATATATATATATACACACATATACATATACATATATACATATACATATACATATATACACACATATACATATACATATATACATATACATATACATATATATATACATATATACATATACATATATATATATACATATATGTGATTGACATTTAACCTATATACTTATATATATCACACATATACATATACCATGATCTATGAGCATATACGGGTTATTACTCCATCTCTGATAATATACATAATACAGGTATACATCTTTACTTTGTATTACACTAATCTATACATTCCTCTATCACACATCAAGCATTATACCTATCATTATATGAAGATAGACATAATAAAACAATATAATGCAGTTAGTGGTTGGTTACAAGGTAGCATATTAATATAGTAATTTATACTAATAATAATTCCTATAATTATTACACACATATACATCCATTACATAGGTGTGATGATTTACAGATAGACAGTGAGATAATATATAATTACACAGCATAATACAATAACATATATACAGTTAACATGTATACCATAATATATATCATACCCTGTCTCTCTGTGCATAGCCCAAGTTATACATATATATCACTATACACATAGTATACACTATACATATATTAATACTATACACACATATCATATAGCCGAATATACAAACATAGACATATACATACTTATATACATAATATACACTATACATAATACATATACTATACACACCAATACATATACAATATTATTATGGCGACTCTAATTATTATATATATATATAGTATCCAAGGGTAAATATGATATATATATTATACTCACCTATATACTTCTTTACGTTACCATACTAGTATAATATTACCACCACATATACTAATCTCCTTCTAC